>NC_056726.1:64062724-64362724 GCF_019279795.1 Protopterus annectens | reverse complement strand
GTATTACAGTACAACTTAAAGATCAGTTGGCATAATGGTTAAGGTCTTTGCCTTTCATGCACAAGGTAGAAGGTTCGATCCTGATCTCCAGCCAATGTCTGTTTAAAATTTGCATGTTCTCCCTGTGTGTCTATGGGATTTTTCCCACCTCTAGAGAACATGCTAACTGTCTCCATCTCAAACTCAGCAAAGAATGAAGCTGTGGGCAACAGCACAGACTCTACATGGTGCCTTGTAAGTGGAACAGTTGTACAGACCAATTGCTTTGGCATCTACCGTGTTACACAGTTTCCCCGAGATAAGAAAATATGGATCACAGACTGGGGATTGTGGCACGGCTAGCCACTTGACAGTGTAATATATATATATATATATATATATATATATATATATATATATATATATATATGGGTATACCTGAAAACACCGACACACCGACACACCAAAACACCGACAACGAAATAACCGACAGGAAGAAAACGAAAGTTCAAAAACACGAAACTTCACATGCCCGACAAACCACAATCCCGACAATCAACAAAACAAATACCCTTCCCGAAAAACACACACACAACACAAGCACACCAAAAACCTTACAAACCTACACTAAACCTTACATACACAACTATCTATGCACTAACCTTAACCCAAACTCTAACTCTAAGGTCCGTCACTATCGCACACTTAGCTTACCCGCACCCTAACACTAACTCAATTAATCTGCCCCTAATCCTCAAGTCCATCACTATTGCACACTTACCTTACCCGCACCCTAATGCTAACTCACTTAACCTGCCCCGAAACCTAAAGTCCGTCACTATCGCATACTTACCTGACCTGCACCCTACCCTAACATCCATCACTATCACACACTTTCCTTACCCACACCCTGACCCTAACGTCCGTCTCTATCGCACATTTACCTTAATATGTCGGTGTTCTCAGCATCGAGATTCTCAACTTTTGGTCTTCTCTGTTGTCGATCTTCTGGTGTTGGTGTTCTCGTTGTCGGTGTTGTGGACTTTCGGCGTTTTCAGGTAAAGATATATATATATATATATATATATATATATATATATATATATATATATAAATATATGGGTGATTCATGTCGACTAATGTTGATAAAGTGATATGTAGGTTGAGGATCTGGCCTACTTTGAACTACACCAGGGACCCACACTAATGCTGTATGTGCTGCTATTTGCCAGTGTGTGCCAGCCCTAAAGCCCAGCAGGCCTGATTAAATAAGGTACTGGTTAGACATTGCCCTGTTGCCCAGCTCGGATTACCCGGGACAGGTCTGTTGAGTGAAAGCTAGACGTAAAACCAATAAACCTGCCAAACATAAACTAAGAATTGTTGCACTAAGTGTAGGTTCACTGACAGAACAGAGCTTGGAAATGGATGACATGAAGGTAATGAGAAGGCTGGACATCCTATGTATTCAGGACACAAAATGGAAGGGCAGTGCTGAGTCTACTACTCAGTACAGACTAGAATTTTTTTTTTTAATTGTGGTGAAGAAGAGGCTCCAGAAGACAGAGGGGAATGTCATCAGACTTCATGACAGACTCATGGCAATCAGACTCCAGCCTATTGATAGGGCAGTATTTGTAATCTCAGCCTATGCCCCAGCAGGGTTGTGATAGTGAGGAAAAGAGTGCATTCAGACTGCAGCAGTTGTAGGACCTACTAGATAAAGCAGAACAACATGAAATGGTGTTAATAGTGAGTGACATGACTGCATATATCAGGACAGACAGAACAGGATATGAGGATTGCCTGGGTCCACATGAGTGGAGCAACAGGAATAAAGAAGGAGAGACCATTCTAGACTTCTGACTGGCAATTGGCTTGATGGTGGCCAAGACATGGTTCAGCAAGGCAGACAGTCACAAGCTCACATGCAAGAGTGCCCAACATGCAACTCAGGTAGACTTCCCCCTAATAAGAAATGACCACTTGGGTAGAATCAGTGATTGCAAAGTCATCTCCAGTGAAACAGTCAGCCTACAGCATAAATCACTGGTTGCCACAATCAGCTGCAGAGAAGGCTCTATGCTCAACAGAGACCAAGCTGAAGACCTGCAAGCTGACTGGAGCAAAAGCACAAAAGTCCAGGGAATTACTCAGGGGATTAGCACCTCAACAAGAAGATGAAATAGGTAGAGTTGAAGAACAATGCTAGCACCTTAAAACCATTTCGCTGAGAAAGAAAACACAAAAACTGCATAAACTACAGAAAAAGCAGAAGCAGTGTTTTCACAGAACACACAACAAACTGAAATTTTATTAAGCACTTTTCATCTTAAAACCAATGCCAGACTTCATCAATTCAAAGACACTTCTGATGACATCTGGCGTTGGTTTTAAGATGTAAAGTGTTTATAACATTTCAGTTTCTTGTGTGTTCTACAAAGACACTGCTTCAGCACATTAAAACCACCTGGGTAAGGATTATAGAACAGATATGTGGCCAAGCCAGGTATGGACATAAGGTACATAAGGAAAGCTGGTGGTCAAATGCAGAAGCCCAGGAAGTCATTAAAAGAAAGAAGGAGTGCAAAAAAAAAAAGTAGGAGATAAAAAAGATGGACCGAGCTAGGAAGAAATACTGGTTAACTCACAAAGAAGCTGAGAAAGGAGTTGCAGTAGCAAGGAGCAAGTCATCAGGGACACTATACCAACTTATGGATCAGCATTTGGCAGAAAGAAACTATATCAGGTTGCAAAGCAAAGACAGAAAGATAAAGAAGATAATCAGACACACTTCATACTGGGTGCCAGCAACAACCTGCTCATTATTCCACAAGACATCAATGGCAGATGGAAGGAATACTTCCAGAAGCTTCTGAATGAAGAAAACCACACAGAAGCTGTACTGCCCCAGACACAGCCTATGATGAGAGGAGAGGAGAGGAGATGAGGACCCCAACATTGAAAAAGTTAGTACAATATTAAGGAAATGAAGTCAGGGGAAAGCAGCTGGTTCAGATGTGGTCACAGCAGATATGATAAAGATGGTGAGTGAGACAGGGGTAAAATGTCTCCTGAGGGTACTCATAGCAGTGTGGAGAGATAGGCATATCCCAGATGACTGAAGAGAAAGCATACTCATGCCAGTATACAAGTACAAAGGGGATAGCCACATCTGTGGGCAGTATAGAGGTATCAAACTCCTGTCAAACTGCATGAAAGTTCTGGAGATGGTGATTGATAAATAAATAATCAGAGTAGTATAAAGTAAAATGGGAGAGGAAAAGTTCAAATTCAAATCAGGATGCAGCATAACTGGCACAATGCTTAAAGTGTGATAGGTGGTTGAGAAGGAGCTAGAAGGGAGGAAAAAGTCCAACTGAGCATTCATAGACTTGGAAAAGCATACAAGGTCCCAATAAAGCTAATTTGAGCATTCCTGCAGTGGCTTGAAGTCCCAAAAACATTGGTAGAATTTGTGCATGCTATGTATAAGGACCCGATGACTCAAGTATGAACAGTGTTTGGCCTCACAGACAGGTTCCTAGTGGGAGTAGGTGTGCATGATGGTTGAGCTCTGAACCCACTGCTGTTCATACTGGTGATGGACTACATCAGCAAACAGTCTGTAGGGGTACTGATCAACAAAACTGCTGAAGGCAGATTATGTGGCATTACAAGCAGACTATGAGCAAAGACTTCAGCAAAGAGTAGGGGAATAGACTGTAAAAGCTGAAGGTGCATGGGATGAAAGTGAATACAAATAAGACAGTTCTAATGGCAGCAAATGGTGGAGATCAGAAAAAGCTGACAATTGAGATAGGAGGGAAAATAGTGGAACAGGTTAATAGTTTTAAGTATCTGGCAGGGGTGGATGAGGAGAAGAGAAGTCTGAATGAGGAGGTCAAAGCTAGAATAACAGGGGCTGCAGCCAGCTGGTACAGAGTGCCAGGTGTAGTATATGACAGAAAAATGCCAAAGAAGCTGAATAGTAAGGTGTACAAAACAGTGGTGTATATGGTACAGAAACCTGGGCAGTAAAGGCAGAGTAGTGGAGGAAGCTAGATGCAATCGAGATGAAGTGCCTGAGAAAGCTGGTATGATGCACAGTGTGGGACAGACAAAAAATGAGAACATAAGAGTAGAAACCAAAGTAGCTCCAATTGTGGAAAAGGTTAAAGAGAACAGATCTGTGCACATATGTGAAAAAGCAGAAGACAATCTAATGAAGATTTGGGACAGACAAGAGGAAGGCAAGAGGAAATTAAGGTGTCCATCCAAGAGGTAGAAGGATTGTGTGAGAGAAAATCTGTGAGAGACAGGCATGAGTGTTGAAGAAGGCAGGAGAGTGGCACTAAATAGAGAGAGAGAGAGAGAGAGAGAGAGAGAGAGAGAGAGAGAGATGGTGACAGTTGACATGACACACCAACCCCATCCAGGAAATGGGAAAAAGAGAGTTGACGATTAATTGATTGAATGGTATTACAGTATAATTCTATGATAGGGATGGTCAGAGATCTTATTTATAATAACTGGAATAACATTTTGAATTGTATAATATCAAAACTGGTTTAGTATTGACCTTTTTTATTTATAAGGGGACAGAATATGAAAACAATTAATCTGAATACATTGTCTAGAATAATGATAAAGAGATATTCAAGAACAGAAAAAATGGCAACAGGAAATGTGTTTTGGTGAAATGAGACAGAGGTGAAAGAAACAACTTGCCAACTAATACTCAGTGCTGCTGAACCTCCCCACTTCAGTGATGTTGTTTCATTAAATAGTATTTTAAAATCATTTTCAGCTAAATCATGAGAGTATTTATGGCTAAGAACATTACTAGTTTGTGTGTATTTTAAGTTATTCTATTTGAGGTTGTAGAATAGAATACATGTCATAGGATTAGTTTAACATTGTTTTACACATACATACACACACACACACACACACACACACACACACACACACACACACACACATATATATATAGTTATGTTAATATATGTATGTAAATATATGTAATGTTTTTACTGATTTTTAGAAAGTGTTTTTACATAGAATATTTTAATGCCAGATTTTTGATCTGATTGCAGATTTTCATTTTTATGTTATGTAATTTATCCCATGACATGCTGTTCTTGTATCATGTGTTTACTGAGCTTATTTAAATGGGGATGAGATAATTGATTAAGTAGTTCTGATGAGGTCCTGTTTTTATTTGTAACGACAAAAGTATTCAACTAATAAATTTCATATCTGAGGTTATTTTCATACTGTGGTGATTGGCAATTTAATTTTGTTACTGCCTAGGAGTGCATTGTTGCTGATTTTGAACTGATTGTTTCATAAAGAACTCTTACCCTCTTTAGTGCTGTATTTTTTTTCATGAATCTTACTCAACTCAGTCATCTAGTAAGACAAGAACAATACATTTTTCAGCAACTGTGGCAGTAAACATCAAACAAGCTGTTGTGCAGCTTATAATGGGTTGTTGGAATGCTAATCTACAGTTAGACCTGAGCTGATCTGGTGGCATAAAGGGATAAAGCCCTGAAAATGGCCCAGTCAATCCACGTTTGATTAGCAGCTTGAAGGACTGCCAGAGGGTTGGGCATTATCAACCATGGCAGGAGGATGATCTTGAGTGTCTCTGGCAGTGACCCTGGTGGAGGCTGGGGACTTCAATATCAAGAAGCATGCCCAAAGGGAGACTAGAGTGGAGACATGGCTGAGCTGTCACAGAAGAGGGTAAAATGTTGAACATCCCCATTGCACACCAACCTCTGGACTTTACCCCAGGAAACTGTAAAGTAGGGGGATGGAGACAAAAGGAAAATCATAAGTAATTCCACCTCTAGCTAGATGATAGGCATGTGATCCTCCATGATGCCTTTAGTGTCCTTGCTCTCCCCAGCTTCAAATTTAGGCATTAGACTTGGTGATTTCAGTGCCAATAGATATAGCAAAGGATATGGAGCTCTGAAGCTGACAGATGGATAAACAAAAAGAACTAAAAAATAATAATTTACAATTAGACCTGCAATTGTGTCATGCAGGACCATGTATTTTTTCAAAATGCAAGAAGTAAGTAATAAATCAGGTGGATGAGGATTTTGTATAGATATTATCATACTACCTGGGGCATTGTGTAGTACCAGGAGGTCCTTGGATTGTTACAATATCTGCAAAGCATACATCCTCAGGTGACATATTACACTTATAAAATAGGAGTCTAATATATATATATATATATATATATATATATATATATATATGTGTATATATATATATATATATATATATATATATATATATATATGTTTAAATTAACTGGTTTTGGTAACACAATTATATTTTTGATTGTGAGTATTAATTGAAACAGTACTTCCACCAAACATTACTTGGAGTATTAAGACAGCAAAAAATGCACAATTATTTTGGGATTTTTTAGTATGCTTGCTTTTGCATTCCTGATAATATCTAAATAAATTTACCCAGGGAGAACACTGATCCTAGTGGATCAATGTTATGCACAGCCTAGAGGAGAACATGTATAAATAACAAATAATATTAACATATGAAATAAAGTTGGTACAAAATCAAATAAAGTAATAACAAAGACAGTCTACAATAATTATACTGGATAAGACAATTTGTCTAAAAGGTATTGTCAAGATAAAATGAAATATGAGAAATTTGTTAATGTGTTGAAATTTGGTATTTATGAAATTAAACAAATCTAAGTCAGTTTAATAGAAATCCAGAAAAAATGCTGAGGTTAGGCTCCAGTGTCCAAATCAAAGTAAAAAAGCAGTCTTCAGTCTTCAATAAAGGTAAAAAAGCAGACTTGAATCGAAGAATGAAAGTATAAGAAGTCTTCTTTGTTGTCACACAAGCGCTTTCACATATTGCTTCCTCAGGTGTATACTAACAAAGGTAAACCACACCTATATATACTTAACTAAAATAATCATGTGACTCAATAACCCATTTACCATTAAAGCTGTATTCTCTCTTATAAATCAGAAAGCATTGCTTAAAGCTAAGTGTGTATGACACAAAAAAAGTGTGACTATTCAATAAAATACAATAAATCTAAAATACATAATATATATCTAGAAAACATTCTATCTTCATATTCATAATATAGAGCTTCTAAAAATATATATAGAACTAAAAAATACATCAATTCTAATGCGTCATTTTAATAAAATTCTTAAAAACATATATAGATATTTCATAGCAAACATTGCATAAAAATATATTAATATATTAATATATTAAAAACATAAACCCATAGCCATCTATTTACCTACGTAGCCCCCTTTTTCTTAAGATAGGCTTAATGGGCATGCTGTCATTCAGCCCGTGACCAAAGTTGGCTCTCAGCATAGCTATCCATCTTGCTTCAGCTTCTTCGGTTCTATCTCTAATGTCACTATTTCTCATATTCTCATATGTTCTTGCAACAATCATAAAACTAAATGTATGTTTTTGGCCTACCTTCAAAACGTGCTTAGATAAAGCGTTGTTCTCTGAGCCCTTCCCTATGTGGTATACATGTTCTCTAACCCTTTCTCTGAGGCTGCGGTCTGTTTTGCCTACATAAAAACAGTTGCACTGGCCACAGATAGCAAGATAAACCACATGGGTGGTCAAACATGAACCACCAACCCTAAGCTCATAAAGTGCATTTGTTTCTGGATGTACAAAGTGAGTATCCCTGCAAATATACTGGCATTGATTACACTTGCCACATGGTCTAGTGCCAATTATATTCTCAAGATTCACTTCGTCTCGACCGTTGCATAATCTCCTTTTGAGATTCTTTTTATTCTTAAAGGTGAATTGTGGTTTACATCCTACCACTCCACTAATTACTGGGTCGGTCATCAGAATTTTCCAATGGTTATTAACTATCTCTGTATATTTCCTCACATCCCTAGAGTAGGAAATATTGACCTTAAGCTTATTCTCACTTGTCTTAGCTTCCCTGTTAAATTTATCTGAGAAATAAGGTTTGGCCCTTGTACCTCTCATTTGCTGTGCTTTTATAAAGCCTTCCTCTATCATACTTCTCTCATAACCCCTCTCATCCAATTCATAACAGGTCTTAACAAGCTGTTCCTGACAGTCATTATGCCTCGCACTCAATCTGGATGCCCTAAAAAATTGATTCTGGGTAACGTTCCTGAACACATATTTAGGATGCATGCTCTCCCTTGATAATAAGCTATTTACATGGCATTCCTTCCTATATAATCTTGTGGTAATAGCTCCTTTTTCATCTCTTTCTATTAATACATCGAAAAAGCTCACGCTTTCTTCAGAGTAATTTAAGGTGAATTTTAACAAGCATGATGTCTTTTTAATATAGTCAACAAACTCTAACAACTCTGTCATATTACCCTTCCACAGAAAGATCATCTACAAATCTCCTGTAGAAAGGTATCATGTCACTAAAGGGTCCATTCAATACGTGTACTCTCTCCCAGGCTAACATAACTGCATTGGCATAGGTATTTGAGCACGAGCTACCCATCGCTACACCATTCATTTGATGATAGACCTGTTTCTTAAATAGAAATACATTATTATTAAGCACGATTCTCATTAATTCAATTAGTATCACTATTTCATCTGGTTTATATATATTAACATCATTCATTAATTCGTGTAATAACCCCAAACCCACTGTATTGGGAATTACAGTAAATAGTGACACAACATCAAGCGTCACCAAGATAATGCCAGAACTAGTTATATCCTTCTTCATAAAAGCAAAAAGGTCATGCAAAAACTGCTCTGTATCCTTAAGAATAACTTCAGAGCTATCCACTATTGTTCTAAGCTTCTTATCCAAATATATTGATATCGCTTCTGTGCACCATCCACCACTCGAGACGATAGGCCTCATGGGTGGTCTATTGGGGTTCTTATGCACTTTAGGCAAGCCTTTTATATACGGAATGGTATATTTAATATTAAAGAAATAGTCACATAGCTCCTTGGTAATCATCTGTGCATGATGTAAATGTTTAATATAATTATTAACTGATTCTACCATTCCTTTCACCTCACTGTAATTAATTTTCTTGTAAAAATCAGTGTTGCCTAACATCTCATACATCAAATTTTCATATAACTCAGTGTCTAGGACAACTATACACCCACCCTTATCTGCAGGTCTAATAACCAGGTCATCATCTTTTTCAAGATCATGTAGAGCTTCTGATTCACTCCTACTAAGATTATGCCACTTGTTCTTTTTCACTTTGCTATTATGTACTCTATATATATATCATATATCACAATTTGTTCAAATGCATTAATCAGTGCTGTCTGTTTGGGGACATACGTACTGGGTCTATTAAAGACATGACTGACATCATTACTATTACTTACTTGATTCTGATGAAACATATATTTAAGCATCAGATTCCTTGTGAACATCTTAATGTCAAAAATCAAATCTGTTATATTCATATCACTAGTGGGTATGAAGGACAGACCCTTAGAAAGTACATTAATCTCAGAATTAGTTAAAGTACGTTTAGAAAGATTAGTTATTAATGTCTTACATTCTGGAATGCTTTCTTTATTGTGTACGTATTCTCCTTCACTTCTTCGAATTTTCTTTTGTGGCGTGTGTTGCTCCTGCCCCTGGGTTGAAAACCTGACCCCTGAGGCGCTCTCCGGTTCAGCGAATTGTCCCTCATAGGAAGCGGAAAAACCAGGGCTTGTGTAGCTGCTGTAACCGCTTCCAAATGTGGCAATGGGTGTTGCCTCTGCAGTGTAGTTTGAACTTCTCCATTGGCTCCATGGTGTACTTCCGCTGTTGTAACCACAACTTTCCTCCTTGCACCCATGGATTCACTCGAATTTACTGCTGGCAAATGAACACTAGCTTCAAGATGTTCAATCGCCTCACTGGCTGTGCCCATCGTCGTTCCATTCTCACATGCTGCTCGAACGCCAACTCCAGCCTCAACAGAAGCTCCGATGATGTCACTCCGTCGTTCTTCATCCATCCCTACATGCCTACTGCCAGGCAGCATAGTATCACGTGGCCAAGTAAAGATATTACCAATGTTGAAGATAAACTTTCTATGATATTGCCTGATAAAGCAATGATGGTTTTTTTCACTGCTTCAACAGAAAAAAAAAATAATTTGCAATTGTTTTGAAATTATTTTTGCTGTGGATGTGAAAAATTCTCCATTCATGAAAGAACTGTTTAATGACATTTTAGTGGTTTGCAAGGATAAGTAACACAGATAAGTAACACAGATGGAATGCGTTGCATGCATTGCCTAAACATTTACAATTAGTAAACCTGTAATTAAATGATTGTCAGGTTTCTGAGAAGACTGCAAGTTAGACATAGAATGCTAAGATTTTAACTTACTAACAGCTTTCATTTTTTTAAGCCTAGGTTTGAATTCCCTAATTTTCAGTTATGTATTATATGATTCTGAGAAAGTCACTCAACCAATTCTTGGTATACCCTTTGAAAGAGGAACCCATGTCTTACATATTTAATGTATGTAAAAATGTATAAAAATTAAATGCAGAATACTAGCATTGGCAATTGGTCATAACTCAGTAATAAACTTACCAAAAGCTCAGCTTAGGAATATTAATTTGTATTCCTTCCAAACCAGGGAAAACACTTCCATGGTAGGAAAAACACATTAAAAGCAGATGTAGCTTTATTATGGTTACTTTGCAATTAACATCATTACAGCAGGTACTTCTTAGTTGAATTACATTTGCATCTCCAACTGGTCAGTATTAGTAAACTTTACATTAATCACCAGTGCACCTTTTCAAAAGTAAAAAAGCTCATACGGAGCTAAAATATGCATACCTTTATACACATCTGAAATGTATCTAAAATGTGTGTGGTCTGTATGTGCCCAATAACTGTTTTTATGTCTTTTTAATAGCTTCATTATGCATACAATACAATAATAATAGTAACAGTAATAGTAATAATAATAACCTTTTGAGTTAATTATTCTGTGCATCCACCAGCAATGTAAATGTAGCTTTGTTCATCTACAATTGTTTTCTGTAGAATAAAGCTCTTCAGAATGCTGATATGTTGAGATTCTGTACAAGGTGAATAACGCAGCTTATTATGATCATATCTCCAATAATAACCAGATTATTATGTGATTGAAACATGAATGTCAAGAAATTTACCTCAAGAGCAAAATTCAAGAGGCAAATCTTGGCATCCATGTTAAGAACACATTATAAAGGGTGATGATTAGAGATTCAATCTTAATTCCTTTAAGTACACCGAGCTTTATCTGCTCCATGTGCTACCAATTACAGAAAAAGGTGCAATGTTTTACCAGTTAGTAAAGCACTTAGCAAACACTGCCAAGCAGACAGGAGTACACCAGTCAACTTATTTGCTTAAGAATTCTATGTGGAACTGTGAAGGCTCCCAAAAAAGAAGAAAGAGCCAGCATACTGTGTATCAATTCACTTTATTTCCTTAAAAACACACTGGTTTCAGCCGGAAAAATTCCACAGCCTTCTTTAGTGCAAAAGGAAAAAGAAATGGTATTCAATTAAACAATAAATATATTCAACTCAAAGCTTATTGGCCCATCCTAGAATTGTTCATTCAAACCAGGTGGGAACAACCCACCCAGTTTCACAATCCACTTTTTCTCTTTATTATTTAAAATGGAGTGCCATCCAATTTTATTGGATCTGTTGCCCTTTACAATATCAATAATTAAAAATGAGAACCTAGCAGTAAGATGTATAAGTTGGTGTTTAACAAGTGCAATGGAAGACTTTTTGTTTTTTATATTACTGATATGTTCAGAGATTCTTATTCTAAATGGACGAGAGGTCTGACCAATATAAAAGGCACCACATGAACATGTAGCTTGATATATTAACCAGTCAGTGCTACAGTTTGCAGAAAAATTAATGTAATAAACTACAGAGCTATTTCAACTGGAAAATTGTTTAGATTTGACAACCTTGTCACAGTGGATACAATGTCCACATGGATAACAGCCAACTAATGGATCCCCCATAATAGTGGTTTGTATATAATGAGAAGTATGATGGTTAGATCCATGTTTATAATAATTGAAACATGAACCAAGGTTTTTACCTTTCTGGTATGAAAAAATACATCTTTCAGGTAAAATTTGAGATAGCTCATCATCATATTGTAATATATTCCAATACCTATTAATGCTTTCAATTAGATTGACTGCATTTCTAGCATATGTAGTAACCAGCCTGATGGGTTGTATTGATGTGACATTATGATCCTTGTACCTCAAGAATTCTTCTATATTGGTCGAATTGACCAAGTTACTTGCCTGCAACACATAACCCATATCATATCCCCTGGCTTTGAATCTACTGGTAAGATCCTTCCTGTAATTCTGAAATGAAGAATCATCTGAACAAATACGTTTGGTTCTGATAAATTATGATTTTGGAATATTGCGGGCTATATGTGGAGGATGGAAACTGGATGCATGCAGAATGGTGTTATATTGGGGATATTTTCTAAATACTTCAGTACCCAATGTATGATCTGATAATCTGCTGATATTCACATCTAAGAACGTAATATTGTTTAAATCGTAATGGATGGTAAATTGTAATCCTCAAGGGTTCTGATTTAAATAAGATATAAATGCATGTAATGTATCAACCTCTCCTTTCCATACCATCCAACAATCATCTAGAAAACGTCTCCAAATATCAATGTGTTCCAAATAAATATTGTTCACTTGATCATAAATCAGATGTTTTTCCACAAAAGCCATAAACAAATCTGCATAAATGGGGGCAAAAGAAGCACCCATTGCTGTACCCTTGGTTTGTAAATAGCAGGTGTCCTGATAGAAAAATACATTACTGCTAAGGACATGTCCTGCTAACTGTACCAAGAATGAGTTGAAATCAGAGTCATATAAATTGGCCACCTCCAGCCAATATTCGAGCACCTCCAAACCGGATTCATGTGGGATGTTAGTATATAAAGCGCACACATCAAGTGTGCACATCAGCCAATCAGGTTCTAATTGGCTGTCTGAAATAATTTGCAAAAAATTAGTAGCATCCTGTAATCGAGACCGGACCAAATGTAAGAGGGGCTTGAGATATTTAGTCAGGTAAAGAGATAAAGGTTCCGTGATGTAACCTTTACCTGAAACAATTGGTCTGCCTGGTGGATGTATGGGATCTTTGTGAATTTTAGGCAAAAAGTAGATATATTGGTTGGCCGGGTCCTGAGCCATTAGTTGATGCATAATGCCATTCGTAATAATTGGACTGTGAAGGCTGCCAGCCCAGCTAGCTGGAATTTTGTAAATAATTCTATGTCATTTGTGAATAGTAATATGATTTGTATGCTTGTCCTACAAATGTAAGAAAACTATATGTTATGGGTACATTTAATTGCTGGTGCAGAATTGTGTGTTAAACTGTATGATATGTACTGAGCTTCAAGAATGTTACCACAGTATACCCTACTTGAAAAAAACAGAGTTAAGTAAGAAAATAAGTGAATTGTTTACTGTGGTGTTAATCTCAGTTAGGAGTCAGAATGTCTGCAGCTAGAAATTCTTTCTATTGTCTGGAAACAGAAATAATTACAAGTTTCAAAGGTAAAAGTGTGTAACTGTTTTATGACTTCCAGATCCACGCAAGCTTCTGAGAGATAAATATTTTTAACACAGAGGTGACAAAGAATAATGTAATCTGAGATACCTCAGCATAAATCTTTGATAGTAATTTAAGAAATATCTCTCCGAGAAAGTCTATGCATTTTGTATGTGTCTTTGGACATAGAAACATCCTCTCATCTATATTTGCCTGGCTCTGTAAGTAAGTCATTTAGGACATAGTATCTCATAGATATAAATAGAAATACAGTAAGATTCGCCTAGATGTTTTCTGTATTTATGTGAGACTGTCCTGTTTTGTTGTTTTAAAATATTTCCTGTGATTCTGAACTCTATTGTCACTGTGTTGAGTTATTTTATTATTTAGTATTAAATATATCTAAACCTTTTAATTATGGCTGGTTTATTTAGAGATATTTAAGCTCTTAGAGTACTTACATATGTATCTGGTGACACTGTACAGGCCACTCTTAAATAGCCTTGGCCTTGCTCACACTTACCATTTGGATAATAGCAACATTACACAGTAGAATTTGTCACCCTTTGGGAAGATCCTCATAGTTGCTGATAAGAGTGGTTGGTGGCAGCTGGTACTACCTTATAGTCCGGGGAGAAGGGGACATAGCTAGTGAACCTGTTCCAGCCTTCCCCAGGAGTGTCTGTGTGTTTGTATATAAATTAAATCTCAAAGTGCGTGTGTGTGTGTGTGTGTGAGAGCTACTTGGGCAGGGACATGAAGCACTGGTTTGACAGAGAGGGTGCTGGAGGTTTTGGCCTGACCTCTCAGCTGACATTGTAACCCTATAGCTGTGTTAGTGGGGAGTCTTATTGGGGATCTGGAGAGAGAGGGAGAAACCAGCCCCAGACTGACTGTGATCTCTGTGTGCTCTTAAGGAAAATTGTGCTTTATTGTGTGTGTACCTGTCATCCTCCCAATGTGCATGTCCCTCACTTGTGGTAGTGGTATGGATTGAGGATCCTTGATTACTGGGCCAATGCAGGGGCATCACATATTAATTGTTTGGCAATGGTGTGATATCCACTTCATATATTAATTGGTTGATAGTGGTGAGATAACCACATCACATATTAATTGGTTTGCAGTGGTGTGGATATTGAATTCCTGTAGCTTGTGTACAGTGGTCACTGAAGAGTTGTATGATGTTGATCAAGGCCTCTGGGTACAGTTCTTGATCACTTTACTCCATGGTAAAGCTGTAACTATTCTTTCCTAATGGTCTAATAATGAATGCTTAAATTATAATGTTGTAAAGAATTGTTTGCTAGAATTTTTTAAGTTAACACCTGAAGCTTATAGGGAAACATTTTTTGAGTGTAGACCCAAGGCAGATAAGTGTGTGTGAATATGTGGCTGAACTAAGCACTTATTATCAAAGATGGGTGAGTGGATCTCAGGTAACCACTTTTGAATGTCTGGCAGACCTTTTGGTGAGGGAACAAGCCCTTAGCACTTTGCCTGAGGACATGAGAATCTGGTTAGCTGATAGACAATGCCTTACTGTAGATGAGTTGAGGAAGAAGGGAGATGTCTACTTAGCAAGCAGGGCATCACTGCACAGGAAAGGGATACCCAGTGCTGCTTATGGGTCTAAATGAACCCATGGTGGGCAGGCCAGACTGCCCCAACAGAATCTGTCAGTAGCAGGGGAAGCCACTAGTCCAGGTACACATCCAGGACCAAGGGTTAAATGTTTTAAATGCAATCAGTGGGGCCATGTAGCATACAGATGTCCATGGAGGCAAGGTGGGGAACAAACGTGGGAGAGCCAGTAAGTGGGAATGACAAAATGAGTACAGTAAGTTGTCTTGAGACAACAAGGGTACCAAACTACCACAAGAGATTATATTCTATTTTAGTGAATGGCAAAGAGACCATTGCTAAGAGAGACACAGCCTCTGACATAACCATTGTGAAGCCAGCAAAAGTTAGAGGATCACTACTTGCCTGGGCAGTCTACTCCAATCAGAGCTATAGGAGGGATTCCATTCCAAATAACTTTGGCTAGGGTTCACCTTGACTGTGAGGGTGGAAAAGGAAGCCAGCAAGTAGGTGTGTTTGAGAATATCCCTGCATATGTCCTGATAGGGAATGATTTTGATAATGTAGTACCATGTGTTCATGCAGTTACATGCAGTCAAGCTTGAAGACAAGCATGTAGGTCTTATAGCCTGCTTGTGACCCACACTTGCAGCCAGGACTGGTGAGGTGGTTACTTCAGAGAGGGAACTACCCTGTAGCAGTGAGGCCGAATGTGAGCCACAGCTGCTTGTGGGTGCTGAAGTTCCCTGGAACAGAGTGACTGCAAGGGCAGAAATGAGTAGTAGTACCCAGGCTGACAGTGAGGCACTGCTGTGAGAGGATACCAGATTTCCTGTGGAAGGGGAGCTGGGAAGGGTTATAAAGAGAGAGTTGAGACAAGCTTAGCTCTCAAACCCTACATTACAAGTCCTAAGGGAGGTAGCTAGTGAGGCACTTGATTCTCAAGAGAAGGGGGAGTCTGTATACTGGGACAAAGGGTTACTGTACAGAGAGTGGACCCCTGAGGGGAGGCTAGAGGATGAAAGAATACAGCAGTTGGTAGTGCCCAGAGCCTAACCTCTGGCACCTCTAGCCATAGCCCATGATATTCCCTTTGCAGGTTATCTGGGCATAAAATGTACCAAGCAATGTATTGTGCAGAACTTTTCTTAGCCTAGAATTTCCAGAGATTTAACAGGGTACTGCAGGACCTGTGAGAAGTGCCGAAAGAAAGGCAGGAGACAAGCAGAAAACTCCTTTGATGCCTTTGCCTGTGATAAAGGCTAGCTATGGATATTGTGGAACTTCTGAGTACCCCAGTTCCACAGGGAAAAGTATACCCTAGTGGTAGTAGATTATACTACCAGATACCCTGAGGCAGTGGCTCTGTCCTCCATTGAGGCAGAAAAAGTGGAAAATGCTTTGTTAGAGATTTTCAGCAGGGTAGGTTTTTCAAAAGAAATGCTGACTGACTGAGGTGCCAATTTCATGTCAGACCTGCTGGCTTGTCTGTGGAAGTACTGTGGGGTGAAGCACCTAAAGACCACACCCTACCATCCCCGACTAATGGTCTTGTTGAAAGGTTAAACTCTACATTCAAGATGATGTTACAGGCATTTACAGACCAGTTTAAGTGGGACTGGGACAAATATTTGTCCCATCTGTTGTTTGCTTACAGAGACATGCCCCAGGAATCCACAGGTTTTGCACCCTTTGAGTTGCTGTATGGGCATAGGATGAGGGGGAGTTTAGTTTTAATTTGAGATAGTGGGAGGGTGAGTGTGAATCCCACAATGCGTTTGCTGTGGCATATGCCCTACTCTTCAGGACAAGGCTCAGGGAACTCATGGGCTTGGCCCAGGAGAACCTGGCAGAAGCCCGATAGCAGAAAAAGTCTGGTATGACATAAATGCTAGAACTACAGAGTAAGCTGTAGGGCAGCAGGTAATGGTTCTCATTCCTGTCAGACACAACAAGCTGCAGCTTGGGAGGGACCCTATAAGGTGGTAAGGAAGATCAGTGATGTTAACCATATGGTAAAACTGCTAGGCAGGAGGCAGCTGCACAAATTGTGCCATGTTAACATGATGAAACCTTACCATGATAGGGAGGCTCTTGTGTTGAATATTTGCAGTGGATTGCAGGAGTAGTCTGAGGGGGATCTGGTGACTGATCTCCTGAATAAGGCTCAGACTGACACCTCAGTGGAAGGGGTAGCAATGTCCCAGCAGCTATCCTCTACCCAGCTGTGAGAAATATGAGCAGTGTTACAGGAGTTTGGGGACATGTTCCCTGGAAACAAGGGTGCACCCACCTGGTGCAGCACCATGTGGATACATGAACCCAAAGGCCTATTAAGCAGGCCCCTTATAGGGTGCCTGAGAGAGTGAAACAAACTCTAAGAGAAGAGATAGAGGAAATGTTGGAACTAGGGATAATTCAGGAGTCCAGCAGTCCCTGGGCTTTCCCAGTGGTACTGGTACCAAAGAAGAATGGCAGCATCAGGTTCCATGTGGACTACAAGAAATTAAATAGTCACACAGAGTCAGATGCTTTCCCCCATGCCTAGGACAGATGAAGGCCTACAGCAGCTGAGTGGGACTAAGTATCTTACCACCATTGATCTTACCAAGGGTTAATGGCAGGTGCCCTTGACTCCCAGTGCTTGAGAGAGGTCAGCCTTTGTGACTTCTTTTGGCTTGTTTAAGTTCACAAAGATGCCCTTTGGGATGAAAAATGCCCCAGTGATTTTCCAGAGGCTGGTAGATCATATCCTAGCAGGAGCAAGAGATTTTACCCTTGCTTACAAAGATGATATTGTCATCCACAGCCATTCCTGGGAAGAGCACCTTCAGCATGTCAGGGAGATGCTGGGCAGACTACAGAGGGTGCCGTTGACCATTAAGCCCAGCAAAAGTCAGGTAGGTATGGCAGAGGTCTCCTATCTAAGATATAGAGTAGGGAGTGGTAAGATCAGGCCAGAATCAGCCAAAGTAGAAGCCATTCAGGCATGGCCTGCACCTGTTACCAAAGAGCAGGTGAGGGAATTTTTAGGGACAGCAGGGTACTAAAGAAAGTTTGTCCCCAATTATAGTACCATAGCTGCTCCCCTCACAGTCCTGACAAGGAAAAACAGGCCAAATAAGGTAGTATGGACCCCAGCATGTACAAAGGCATTCCAGAAGCTTAAAGGAGATTTGGGAGGACCTCCTGTGTTAGTCAGTCCAAATTACAGCAAATAATTTGTTGTACAGGTGGATGCTTTGAACCATGGGGTGGGGGCTGTACTTAGCCAGATTTCTTCAGAAGGAGAAGAGCACCCACTGGTTTATCTCAGACATAGGCTCCATCCCAGGGAGGAATGCGATGCAGATGTAGAAAAAGGAATGTCTAACAATAATGTGGGCACTGCAGAAACTTCAGCCTTATCTATATGGAAAGAAATTCACTGTAGTTACAGACCAAAATCCCTTAACATGGCTACATCAAGCCAGCCAGCAAAATGGCAAGTAGTAAGGTGGAGGCTAAGGTTGCAAGCATATAATATGACAGTGCAGCACAGCAGTGGGGTTAGCAATGCCAACACAGATGGGCTCTCAAGACAGGAAATGGGGTCGGGTTATTCCCAGATAGGCTCAACCCTCTCAAGCAAGGTTTCTCAATGGTCACTTTTAAAACTAGCTTGAGTTTTCAGAGGAAGGAGAATTGTGAAGGCTGCCAGGCCAGCTAGCTGGAATTTTGTAAATCATTCTATTTCATTTGTGAATTATAATATGATTTATATTCTTGTCCTACAAATGTAAGAAAATTATATGCTACGTGTGTATTAAACTGTTGGTGCAGAAGTGTGTGTTAAACTGTATGTTATATGCTGAGCTTCAAGAATGTAACCACAGTGCACCCTTCTGGAAAAGAACAGAGTTAACTGCAAACTCTAAGGAAATAAGTGAACTGTTCACAATGGTGTTTATCTCAGCTAGGAGACAAAATGTTTGCTGCTAGATAGTCTTACAATTGTCTGGAAACAGAAATAATTACAGGTTTCAAAGGTAAAAGTGTGTAACTGTTTTACGACTTCCATTTCCAGGCAAGCTTCTGAGAGATAAGTATTTTTGACAAAGAAGTGACAAAGAATGATGTAATCTGAAATAACCCAGCAGAAATGTTTGATAGTAATTTAAGAACTCTCTCTCAGAGAAAGTATGTGCATTTTGTATTTGTTTTTGGACTTAGAAACATCCTCTCATCAGCAGTTCTCATTTATATTTGTCCGGCTCTATAAGTAAGTCATCTAGGGCATATTGTCTCTTAGATATAGATAGAAATACTGTAAGATTAGTCTAGATTGTTTCTGTATTTATGTCAGACTGTCCTGCTATATTGTTTTAAAACATTTCCTGTGATTCTGAAATCTGTTGTCACTGTGTTGAGTTATTGAGTATTGTCTTGTTCTTTCATTATATATTATTAAATATATTTAAAACTTTTAATTGTGGCTGGTTTGTTTAGAGATATTTAAGTACTTGCATATGTATTTGATGACACTGTACAGGCCACTCTTAAATAGCCTTGGCCTTGGTAACACTTACCATTTGGATAATATTAACATTACACAGTGGGTTCATAGGTTCATACATTTATAAGTGTGTACTAGGCTAATGGCCCTGGAGCCTTTACAAGCCTAGGCCATAGGATTACCCTGGCATCATGCCACCCGACCTTAGCTCCCAGTGCCTTTGTCGAGTAGAGCCACCAGAGTGATTCCTGGGGTAAATTTTCTATTTCCTATCCACTCATCAAGATTTCTCTAGAACTGGTCACCCTTTGGGGAGGGCCTTATTGTAGCTGATAAGTGGTTGATGACAGCTGGCACTATCTTATAGTCTGCGCCAAAAGGAGCATAGCTAGTGAACCTGTGCCAGCCTTTCCCACGAGTGTCTGTGTGTTTGTATATAAATCAAATCTCAAAGTGTGTGTGTGTGTGTGTGTGTGTGTGTGTGTGTGTGTGTGTGTGTGTGTGTGTGTGTGTGTGTGTGTGCGTGTGTGTGTGCGTGTGTGTGCGTGTGTGTGTGTGTGTGTGTGTGTGTGTGTGTGTGTGTGTGTGTGTGTGTGTGTGTGTGTGTGCGTGCGAGCTACTTGGGCAGGGACAAGAAGCACTGGTTGGATAGAGAGGGTGCTGGAGGTTTTGGCTTGTCCACTCGGCTGAGATCTTAATCCTATTTATCCCTATAGCTGTGCCAGTGGGGAGTCTTATTGGGGATCTGGAGAGAGAGTTAAAAAACAGCCCTAGACTGACTGCGATCTCTGTGTGCTCTTAAAGGAAATTTTACTTTACTGTGTGTGCAGTTGTCATCTTCACAATGTCCACATTCCTCACTGGTGTTAGTGGTGAGAATTGAGGCTCCTTGATTACTGGGCCAGTGCAGGGGCATCACAGGAGCAATAGATAAAAGACAGTGGCAGTTTTTAAATACTGCACTAATTATCTTAAAAGGATAATAAAGCAGTAAAACGTGCTTTGCATCAGTATGCATTTTCTTAACAATAAGAAGTATGAGAATC
The DNA here is from genome assembly GCF_019279795.1 of Protopterus annectens. NCBI lineage: Eukaryota > Metazoa > Chordata > Ceratodontiformes > Protopteridae > Protopterus > Protopterus annectens. The sequence continues at coordinate 64,341,961 of NC_056726.1, read as the reverse complement.
TTATTGCTGGCACTTTAAACAGACTGTAATGTTCAGTGGTTTGCAAAATAAAAAATAAAAAAAATACAAGTGAGAGAGCAAAAATATGAGACAAACTCAGGGACAGCTGAGGGGCATGTACAGCATGCAGAAACAAAACTATTTTACCTAATTATGCTGTTATTTTTCAGCTTGCACTACCTGCTGTTGGTCCCTAATGCAAGACTTGATTGAAATGGTACTTATGGGGTGCATAACAATTGTTGCACACTCCACTAGCTGCTGTTTTTATTGGGGCTTCATTGCTGAAATGAACGTTCATTTACTTATTTTTTCTAATACCGAAGCATAATCACAGTACTCCATGGACTACAAAGTCTTCATTGCAGCCTGGAGCTCAAGTATATAAGTATATACCTTCCAGGGAAAACAATAGATGTCTCCTTAAACAGAAAGTAAAGTCAGAGGAGGCTTTCCTGTTGCCAATAAACAAATAGTTGCTATTAAATCTGGGAAAAAAAAAAAAAATAAATAAATAAATAAATAGCAAAGACAACTTTATTGTACTTGTGATTTTAAGGAAAGTATTATAATCACAGAAACAGCATCTAACAATGTTATTATTTGCTTCACTTTTAGGACCCAGTTCAAGTTTTACACTTAACAGAAAAGGCAGAAGTTGTAGTGCTACAGAGCCTGCTTTGAAATTAATAGTACAAACTATAATTCAGAAATTAATAGTACAAACGGGAGCTTGCACGCTGTGACATCTAATGGTGCCTGTAATTTTAACCTGACGCCTGCACGCCTGGGGAATGGTAATCATCTTATTATTGATAATAATTCTGGAACTGGTTTGCAAGACCAGATGCAAAGTACCAATTCGCAAGTGCAAGGGAATAATAGAGGATACCAGCCATCTCGTGCTTTGGGGCACTTTTCTAAGAACAAAGATGGTATAAGGAATGAAATTCCAGTTTTAACGAATGGCTGGAATCATTGTTTGCCTTTTCAGGTGGATTGAGTAAAGGTACTATATCACTAGACTCAAAGTTAAATGACTATGATTATAAACTGCTTAAGTGTAAAAAATTGCAATTAGAGAATGCATATCTAAAAGAATACATTAAACATAATATTATACCTAAGGGGTTGCGGTTTTGGCACTTCCCCACAGGTTTAGTTTATAATTCTCCATTTCACACAGAACTGTTGCAATTGTTTGATAAGAGCAGGAAAGAACTACTTCATTTAATAATAACATATAATCAAATAGATATCGAACAACTTATGGTTGATTTGGATCGACTTGATAAAGACATTAGAGCTGATGTTTCTTATGATAATATTCAATATGAGATGCTTAGAATATATAACAGTATCGAACAGCAGATAACAAAACTGAAAATTGGGAAAACTAATAAATTAGAGAGAGACCTTAATCAGTATGCAAATGGAATAGCATACCCAAAACCTCCAGGAGGGCAAAGAAGAAATAAACCGTATATCTATAATAACAATAAATCGAATAAAGAAATTAGAACAGATGAACATAGAGACTTGGGAAAACATAGAGACTTTGGGCAACATATTGATCTGACATATGAAGAAGAATTCCCAGAATTGTGAAGGTCTGAAAGACTCAAAAATAAAACCCCCTATCTGAATCATCAAGCAGCGGGGTTTCAAGGGGCCAAACCCAAGGACAAACATTGGAGAACTTAAACAGTAATTTTTTGTTGGATCCAAATGAAGTTAATGTTGTGAACGATATCCAGATATGTAACAACAATGTAACAATGTGTGATGATTTTAAACATATTACGGTAAATGAAGGTGGTGATTTTAAAGTCTTTAATTTTTCTGAAATTGAAATTAATCAAGATGTAGCCAGTTTATTAGCTAAGGGCTACACCTTTGTTCCTTCAAAACCTTTTGATTTTACCTCTGTAATGATAGATATAAAATTATTTTTAAGGAAAATTAATTTTACCTTAATGTACCATGATAATATTTATAATGAGTCTAGTAAATTTAATATTAGTAGTACCTTTAATCCACCTTTGCACCCGAAACTTTTATTATATGAAAAAATGTGTGAATATCAATTGAAATGTTTAGATAAATTTGGTAGAAAAAACAGTAGTTTATCAAATCTGAATGATGAAGAACAAAAGGTTTTAACAATATTAAAAACAGAACAAATTAGAATCATGAAGCCAGATAAAGGTAGAGGAGCTGTAATCATGAGTAATGAATTATATAACCACAAATTAAATTTAATTTTGGAAACTGATACTTATGAACAGATATCCATAAATGAATTGAATATAGCATATAAAAATATATGCTCAAATATATGATATGTTTTTAGACAAGCGTATAGATATAAATTTATTTAATTATCTTAATATTATTTCTCCCAGAATCTCTAAATTTTTTGGAAACCCAAAAGTACATAAAAATATAAGAGATCCACCTATGCGACCGTTAGTAGACTTGAGAGATTCTATTACGTCAGCATGTGCTAAGTATGTTGACTATGAGTTAAAAAAGATTATAAAAAATGAAAAATACATATGTAAAGACTCATGGACATTTATAGAACATATGAATGAAGTAGAATTTAATAAGAAAGATATTTTAGTGACAATAGACATATGTGATCTCTATACACTTATACCCCAAATAATAGGTCTTCAATGGGTTAATGAATTATTAATACAATATCATGTCAATCATGAATTAATTAACCTTATAATTTGAGCTGGATGTGGCAGAATTAAAGATGTTAAGATTTGCACTGGGTGTGATGAGGGTGGACAAGATTAGGAATAAGTATATTAGAGGGTCAGCCCAGGTTGGAAGGTTTGGAGACAAAGCCAGAGAGGAACGATTACATTGGTTTGGACATGTGCTGAGGAAGGACGCTGAGTATATTGGGAAAAAGATGCTAAGGATGAAGCTACTAGGTAACAGGAAAAGAGGAAGGCCTAAGATAAGGTTTATGGATGTGGTGAGAGAGGACATGCAGGTGGTTGGTGTGACAGAGCATGATGCAGAGGACAGGAAGAAATGGAAACAGGTGGTCTGCTGTGGCAACCTCTAACAGGAACAGCTGAAAGAAGATGATGATAATAGAACTTTTGTAAATAGATTTGAATAATAATTTTATAATATTTGATAAAAAATATTTCTTGCAGAAAAAAGGTATTGCAATGTGTGGAGGCACATATGCAAACCTTGTTATGGCTTTCTGGGAGAAAAAATATGTTTTTAATAGTAAATATTTTACATTCATTAAATCTTATCACCATTTTCAAGATGATGTCTGCCTCATTTGGAATGGTACTATAGAAGTTTTAAATGAATTTTTAATATATATTAATGGAACTACAGAATTTTTTAAATTTACATGGAATATTAATGAACATAGTATCAATTATTTAGATATACAATTTACGAAAGATTTATAAAATGAAACATATATTGCAGCAATTCATAGAAAAGAATCATATTCGAATAGTTTTCTTCATTATAACAGCTCTCACCCTGCACATCAGAAAAAAATCCATAGTGAAGGGACAATTAATCAGAGCTGCTCGAATGATTGCCAATTTTGAACAATTCAAAATAGAACATAATTTTTTAAGAAGTATGTTTATTAATAAATGTTATCCACAAGTATTAGTTGATGCATTAATATTAGAAGCAACGCACAAAAGATTAAGTGGTCATTTTAAGCCCATTTCACATAAACAAAATTTAGTATTGAGTATAAATAACGATATATCTAATAAAATAAATGATCAAAACACTGCTGTGATAAGTAAAGATGAAAAGAATAATTTTGCAAAAGCCTTAATTATTACTTATTCTCAAGAATGTTATTTGTTAAGAGAAATATTTATTAATAATTGGACAATACTTATGGATGACCCACAATGTAAAAAGTATATAGGAGATATACCAAAACTAGTTTACAGAAAAGGTAGAAGTTTTAAGGACATACTAAAAACTGAATCCCATATAATAATAAAAAATAGAAATATAGTTAAAGGGATGAATACATGTGGAGCCTGTAATTGGTGTTTCAAAATTAAAGAAGGACATTCTTTTTATTTAAGAAATAAAAAATACTATTTAAAAAGCAAATATAATTGTAAATCTAAAGCAGTAGTATACTTAGCGATATGTAACTCTTGCCCTATATTTTATATAGGAAAAACAGAGAGAGCGTTATCAGAAAGGATCTATGAACTTGAATATTCTATAAAGAAAAATAAAACAAATAATGCCTTAGCAAAACATATTAATGAATTCATTAATCATCAGTTTTATTTTACAGTTATTGACCATGTAGAAATAGAAGATAAATGTCCTTGGGGCTTATTTTTAGAACAAAAAGAGTTACAATGGCAAATCAAAGTACAAGCGGATACATGGCCAGGAATTAATGAACGTAGTTCAATAGCCCCAATTTTAAAACTTAAGGCATTAAATAGAAAGAAGATCAAAGACTAAACTAAATTATATTTATATTTTTATTATTTTTTATATATATTATAAAAAATTGTTAATTTATTATTATTTATTAAACTGCGGTGGTGGTGCTGCGGTAGCGTTGTCGCCTCATAGCAAGATGTTGTCCCATTTGATTCTCAGCTAGAGTGTCTTCTGTGTGTAGTCATACGTGAATGGGGCGTGCCTTCATTGAAGGTTGTGTGTCAGGGCTGGTAACACGGTACGTAAAAATCCACTACCAATCATCAGCGGACCGGAGTTCCGCTGTGGCGACCCCTAACCGGGAAAAGCCAAAAGACACAAACAAACAATCCATAATTAATATATAATTCTTATATAGAAAATGTCAATAGTACTACTGGAATTTTAAAACTATTTCGTGAGGCTGGCATCATACATTAATATATTAACTGATTTTTGAGATATTTATATATATTTATTTTTATATATATATATATATATATATATATATATATATATATATATTTTTTTTTTGCAATTTTAAGAATTTTTTAATTAAATAATAATTGATCGTTTACATAGTTAATTATAATAAAATTTGGATATTTGATTCATAATGGAGGTGTAATTTTATAACCATAAAGTTTAAATAGATTTAATATAAAAAGAATAATTTTTGATTCTGTTTTCCCATATAGTATCATTAGGCATGCACGAGGTTTCAAGAGCCATATGGCGGGGTTTTTTGAATTACAGGAGATTATAAAAGGAAGTGACGATTCTTAAAACACTCTCTGATGAAGTTTAATATTAATTAAACGAAAGCGCTTGCATTACTTTTATTTAATATTTGTGTTCTTGTAAATTTCGAAGTTCGTTTCTTGTTTTTGTACAGAATAAATTTATTTCATCTCCAGCTGGTGGCTTTTCGCTTTGTCGTTGTATACACTTTAACGAAAGCTCTTTCACCTATAAAGTGCTTTAGTTAAAATGTGTTTAAAAAAAAAAACAATAAATCTACTTTTATGCAGGGGGACAAGCCCCCCCTGCACCCCCCAGCCCCCCACACCCCTTACTTTAATATTCTCCATCCAAGATCGCACTACAGTGAGGAAAAGCAAATATTCCCTTATCCGCACCGTAGTACGATCTCCACAGCAGGCATATTTATGCAAAAGTGCTTTCAGTGGAAAACACTTTTGCGTAAGTATGCCCGGCTGATAGTGATTCAATGATGTTGTCATTCGGGGATCAGTACGGATCCCCCACACACGTATATATATATATATATATATATATATATATATATATATATATATATATATACATATATATATGTGTGTGTGTGTGTGTGTGTGTGTGTGTGTGTGTGTGTGTGTGTGTGTGTGTGTGTGTGTGTGTGTGTGTGTGTGTGTGTGTGTGTGTGTGTAGAGAGAGTGATAGAGATGTTCCTGTTTCTAATAAGCTGAAAACCTGTACTTATTGTACAGTACATTTCATGATCAGCATACATACATACATATTCATTAATTAAAATCAGGCATGAGAATGTGCAAAACTGGGAAACCACATAGAGCTAGTGAATTCCAGAGGGAAATTGTATCTGTTCTCTATTATCACACTTTCACCACTATTTGAGGCATTTCACCCTGTATAACATGGGAATAGACCCCCTACCTCATTCATGGGGTCATGCAGTAATTTTCTGTCCATAAAGTCTTAAACATTTCCACTTCTTCCTTGCATGTATGTGTTATTTGTTAATAAGAATTTTAAGATATCTCTGCCTATTTCAGTGGAAAACTGATACTGCTTAAAAATCACATTTTCATATATTCTGTATTGTGAAGATTTATATGTGGCAGATAAACAGATAATAGTATCAGAACAGTCATCCCCTAATACAGTGACCTGACTCTGTTTGCCTCCTTTGGTTATCAGTGATATGACTCTATTGTTGTCCTCCTCTGGTTATCAGTGATATGACAATATTGTTGTCCTCCTTTGGTTATCACTGATATGACTCTGTTGTTGTCCTCCCCTGGTTATCAGTAATATGACACTGTTGCTGTCCTCCTTGGGTTATCAGTAATATGACACTGTAGTTGTCCTCCTCTGGTTATCAGTGATATGACAACATTGTTGTCCTCTTCTGGTTATCAGTGATATGACAATGTTGTTGTCCTCCTCTATCAGTAATGTGACACTGTTGTTGTCCTCCTCTGGTTATTATTTATATGATAAAGTTGTTGTCCTCTTCTGATTATCAGTGAAATGACAATGTTCTTGTCCTCTTCTGGTTATCAGTGATATGACAATGCTGTTGTCCTCCTTTGGTTATCAGTAATATGACACTGTTGTTGTCCTCCTCTGGTTATCAGTGATATGACACTGTTGTTGTCCTCCTTTGGTTATCAGTAATATGACTCTGTTGTTGCCTTTGGTTATCAGTGATATGATTCTGTTGTTGTCCTCCTTTGATTGTCAGTGATATGATTATGTTGTTGTCCTCCTTTGGTTGTCAGTGATATGATTCTATTGCTGTCCTCCTTTGGTTGTCAGTGATATGACTCTGTTGTTGTCCTCCTTTGGTTATCAGTGATATGATTCTATTGTGTCCTCCTTTGGTTGTCAGTGATATGACTCTGTTGTTGTCCTCCTTTGGTTGCCAGTGATATGATTCTACTGTTGTCGTCCTTTGGTTGTCAGTGATATGTCTCTGTTGTTGTCCTCCCTTGTTTATCAGTGATATGGCAATGTTGTTGTCCTCCCTTGGTTATTGGTAAGCCTAAGCATGGCCAGCATAGATGAACTAGGCAGCCACCTAAGGCTCTGTTCATTTAGGCATGCTCTTCCGTTATTTGTTTATTTATTTAGTTAGTTATGGTTTCTAAGTAAAGAAATGTGCCCATTTCTTTTCTTAGAAAACATAAAGGACTGAAAAGCACCACTAACATGTATCTCTCTCATCAATACTGCTTTTAGCAGTAAATGTTGATTTCTAGTCTTGTTTGACAGGATATCACACAAAAAAAAAAAAGAACTTGTTGGATCCTGCAAAAGTCAAGCTAAGTGGGAGCACTTATTTATTTTTTTTTTTTTTGTGCTGTGGAGGGGGTACATGAAGCATAGGGAAGTGTCAAAGATCCTAACCAATGAGTTGAAGGGTGGGAGAGTTAAACAAGAAAATGTGCACAGCAGAAAGCAGTTTATAGGAAAGGGGACTTAGTGCCTCTCTTTCTCTTCTTGCTGTGGTGGTGTCATTTTTTTTATTGTAAGTACCTCCTGGGACATGGTGGAGTACTGCAAGGGTGACGGTTGCAAGACAGTCTTGACTTTGTAAAAGTTTGCAGTAGAGCTTAAGGAAAAAGAATACCTCTCATCTGTTCAGAGCTTTGCAACAATGTACCTCAATTTCCAACATATTTTCCCTGTCTCTCATAAAGTTTTCCATTCTCTGGGAAGTGACCAATGATCATTATCAGTAAACAACAGTAGACATTAAAGTTTTGTACTTTGGGTTGTTCTGAAATTGCTTGTTGATGCAAAATCTGTAGTTCTGTTAACTTTTTTAAGTGCATTAGAGTAATATGTAATAAATTTTTCCTGATTTTGGGCATTTTTCTCCCTGTTAGTTTTGTCTTTGTTCAGATTTCTTGAGCAAAGTAGTTGACAGGTATTGCAATGAGCTCTATTACAGAACAATGATCCCAAAAACTTGTCTTATGCCACTGAACACCTTGGTGGTCAGATGATTGATGGTTTCTGATTTAAGCAGTTTGTTTCTGATGTCTTCTGTAATGGTTTGAAGACTATTTTAGAACATTATCAAGCATTACGCTGAAGTGTAAAAATTGTCAGGCTGGCTCATTTTGTTCTTCTTGTGTTTATTTATGACACATTTCTGCCAACTATACCTCTCAAAAACCTAACATAATTGGGGACAAAGGCCCAAATATAGGGACAGAATTCAAATATTGCTCTTAATAAACTTAGAAATTTGCTAGAATAACAAGAATTGTTTTACTATGCATTTTCTGAGGATATGAAGTCTGAAACTCAAATGTATGCCATTATTTAGTTACTTCAATTCTCAGTGATTTGTCAGAAAACCACAAATTGTATAAAGAACAGACCAAAAATATGAGGCTAAAAATCAGAACATTCTGCAAAAATCTGCACAGTTGACAGGTATCCCTGACTTCATAGAATGTCACTGATTTTGCATATTCTGACTGCTTTACATGACATGTTGGATGGCGCAGTGGTATAGTGGTTAGCACTGTCACCCCATAGCAAGAGGTTCTCCACTTCGATTCTTGGCTGAAGTGCCTTTTGTTTGGAGTCTGCATTTCCACCCTGCATTCATGTTGGTTTCCTTTGGGTGCTCTGGTTTCTTCCCACATTCCAGAAACATGCAGTCAGTGGATTGGACACTCTAAATTGGCCCTAGGTGTGAGTGTGTGTGGGCAGGTGTATGGTGCACCCTATGAGGAGGGTTTGGCCTCAGGCTAACAACCCGACCCTGTAAAATCTGTACCTGCTACAGAAACAATGGGTGCTGAAATGTGCTCATTGCTCGATGTACTGGATGCATGGGAGCAAATCCAGGAACATGACATGTGAGATTTTCTGGCAAACTGATGATGAATGTCGTAAATAATGACAGACATTTGTGTTTCTATGAATGTTATGCAAACCTGTATATTCTATTAACCCTCCAAGTATACAAGAATAATATTTAAAATCTATTCCTAGGTTTGGACCCTTTTTCTACAATATGTTGTCATTTCTTAAGACTATGACAATTCTCAAGTGGTGTGTGTGGCTGGAATGATTGACATGGGGTCTGACAACAAAAGCTGACATTCCAAAGGTTACTTATTCCATTAACCCTATCTTTGTCTGGAGTTGTCCTAGCATACAAGGGGGACAGCTCCCCAACTTAAGCCTCACCTTCAGTACTTTCTCCCCATCACATGTTAAGATATATTATATATAAAGTGGGGGGATAAGGAGGGCAGCAAAACCCCATACATGTTAAGAAGACTTCATATTTATTTCTCATTTGGGTAGCAGGCTGAACAATTTGGAGTCTTTCTAGAATATACCCAAGTAAAATTAAGCAACAAAAGCATATTTGCAAACAAGGACCCTTATAACATGATATTCATTTCAAGAAAGAAAAGAATGACCAAACATCAGTACCATTTGAATCACAATGAAGTCTCTAGCATGAGTACACATTTATTAACACACATTTTAGATGACAGTTGTGATATCTAGGAGAATAATAAATAAATAATCTACGTAATAGTTCAATCTATACAAATAAAGACTATTATTACTTTTTTTGTTGAATGGCCAAATGGTTTGATTTCACTCTGAGAATACAAGAAATATATCTATTCTTATTTTCTTATTAAAGTATAAATCTTTTTGTTAATTTCTTTTTGGTTAAGATTAGTTGCAGGCATACTTACATGTTTCATTAAGGGGATGTATATTGGGGTCCTGCTTATCTGAAGTAGTTACGGTGCATCCTGCCCATGAATAAGTAGTCACAATCTTACATTCACCTATTTTTCACTGTCTCCGATTTTGCACTAAAAAGATGAAAGAGCATTTGTTTTTATTTTTAAGAATGTGACACCAGAAGATTAGCCATATTTGTTGGGGTTGTCTGGTGGAAAAATTTAACTGTGTTTTGCTTATTATTCTGGCTTTTCAGGATTACTGTGATTCGTATGAAGCAACTTGAAATACATTAATGTGTAGGGTAAAGCCGAAATTATTACACGGGCATTTTATTGACAATCAGACTTCTGAACTCCACACAGAAATGACTATAACTGCTGGGTGGGGACAGCTATCTGTAGATGAAAGTAATTTACCCTCTCATCATTTGTTCATTTTAAACTGTCACTGATCTAATGCTGCAAGAGTAGTGTGCACTTTAGTGAAGTAAGATGGAACACATTGTTAGTATGACAATTATTTTGTTTTACCACAATCTGATGCCTGAGGTGTAGACAGTAAACTGAATTTAACTGATGGGTACATAGGCCATCTGTGGATAAGTGGCTTAATCTTGCTGTTGTTTGATCACTGTTAAACAGTAGTCACTGATCTGGTGAGAAGAATAATCAGGGGCAGTGCCAACCAATATACATGATAACATTAATGTTAATACAGTGATTCTATTGCTTAAGCTTGTGTGTGGAGGGGGTACAGGGTGCTACAGTGTATTTAAGAGTAACAAGTTAGTCATTTCTTTCACATTCTATCACAGGTTACAACACTACATGATACGTCTGTCTTTGATCATATGGCAGGAGCAGGATGTGTGTTATATATTTCCCATCATTTGTACAGTGACACATTGAGGAGCACTGCCATCTCACAGCACATAACTTTGGTTGAACTCTTGACTGTGGCTTCTTTTCTGTGATGTCTGCATGCCCTCCACGTGCCTGTTTGGCTTTATCAATGTGCTTTGGTTTCCTCCAGCACCCCAAAGACATTATGTAGGTGAATTGGCATTTCACCACTTTGTGTGTAGGTAAGCATGCAGAGTGTGTGTGTGTGTGTGTGTGTGTGTGTGTGTGTGTGTGTGTGTGTGTGTGTGTGTGTGTGTGTGTGTGTGTGTGTGTGTGTGTGCTTGTCTGTACTCTTTAGTACCTTGTGATATGCTTGGCTTTCATGGGAATTGTCACTGTGTTGGTGTTTAAAAATAATAATAATAATATCAGATTTTTATGTGTGGACATGCATGGTATTGCTACCTTATCTAGTCCAAAACCAGGCCTGCTCAGAGGCACGTACAAAAGGTTGCTGTAACTTGTCTTGGGGCTGGGAATGATGTGATCATTACCACTTTATTTTTTTTCTTACAATCAATACTCTGAAGTGCACATAGGATATCATTATAGCCTGGGTTGGTCTGTGGACAGTGTGGTTATTTTTTTTTTTGTTTAACTCCCCAGCCAGATCTCAAAGGTGTGCACAGAAAGTCGCAACACAAAAGTTTGTCTAGGGGACAGTGTACTGTTTAGGAGTAGCAAGCTGAAATACATTAATGCAATTGTTGTGATGTTCACTTTATTCATAATCAAACATCAGAAACATATATGGGTGATTATTTTTTGGAGGTAGGTTTAAAGAGACATGTCAATATATACTTTGTCAGCAACAATCTGAACTATGTTACTGTGCTTTGTTTCTCCTTCCATTTTTGCCCCAGTCTGATACCTGAGTGGTACAAAGAAGGTGGTTCTCTTTGGGAGTAGGAATGATGAGGCATGTTGTATATATGTTTAACAGCAGCAAATTTAAATATATGACTGTGGAAGATTGTGCTGTCACAGCAAGGAATACACTGAAAGTTAGGATTTTTTGGGGGATGGGGGGGTGGCAAACAATTTTTCCAGTTATGATGTATGTGTTCGTCCAAACATTACATTATGAACTACTATTTTGTCAGATACAATATTTTCTGCCTTGGAAAAAAGTCAGACTGACTTTCCTTCTTTGCTCATTTTTTTATTTTAAAGGAAGTTGGCAATCATTGGATCAAAAGTTTGGAAAATAGTTCTAAAACACGCTTCTGAGAATGTGTAACCTCATGGCTCCTGAGGGCCTACCTCAGCCCCCAGATTAATTTGGTTATCTGTTGTACACTTATTACAGTGCACTCCTGAACTGTCAGGGTTTGTTGCAAAGATGCAGTTAAAAGTTAAATAATAATAATAATAATTCATTTCTTTCCTTGTTTGTGATTTTTGCTTATGCCATCATTGGATCAAAATGTTGAATAACAGTTCTAAAATGTACCTCACAGCATTTAACTCTATTGCTTGTGGGAGCCTAGCTAACCAAAGACCCCTGGCTTAATTTAATTATTAACTCATTTACTCCAATGGAGCTCAAGAAGTTTGCACTGTAACTTCCAATGGGCACAGCCTAAGACTTTTGACAGAATTAAATTATGTCCACACATTTCAAACAAATGTTCATATCTCTGAAACCATAGGGGTTATGAGAGAAGTTAAAATGACAAACCCTTCAGCACATATTATTTTTATAGTGGCAGTATTCTTTAGGTTCTATGTCTTAAAGTGAATTTTCTAAGTCACGATAAAGACCGTCCCCGGGATTCATGAACCTTGCGCCAGGCGCCAGCATAGCGTCGGCTTTATAAAGCCAAATATGGCCACCGAGCGATTCAGGTATGAAGCAATCCCACGTGCACTACCGGTGTGCGCCGGACCTGCGCCGCCCCCGGCGCAGGTATGCTAATCACACTGTGTGCGGTATTGCACCATGCAAATGAAGGCAAATAGCGATTCACGAAGTGGGGCATGCGTAGCGTAAGGGCACGGCAATGTAAACCGAAAAAAAATGGTTTACATTTACCCAAACATGACCAAGGAGTAACGGAAGGCTGTCAACATCAGGTATCATACAGGTGCAATATGCCAAAGGCGAAAGGCACCGAGAATGTCCAAAGAAAACATGCACAAACTGTAAATAATGACAAAAATGTCATGTACGTAGAAACCACAGCAGAATCCCCGGATATGTGTACAGAAGGTGCAAAGCAATGAAATAATATGACAATGTCCTAAAAGAGCTGTATAATACACATCAGCTGTACAGCCACCACACACCATAGTATGTATGGAAAGGCCAACCCCAGGGCAAGGGTTGTCAAGGAGTGGTGGGAGTGTTCGGCGCCGTAACCATGTATTAGCAGTCAATGCCATGCAAATGAGGCAGATAATAGTGAATCGCAAAGCTGGCGCCGGTGTAAGGATGGAGCAAACGGCGCAGCGGTACTACACCGAGGAGTGGCCTACACGAGATACATGTCAATCGCAGAGGGGTGTGCCACTGTAGGAGGAAGCATATTGGAGGCCAGCAAACCTGGGCTGTACAATGCACATCACAGCAGCAGGACCGGCGTGTGAGGAAATAGATGCGCTGAGAGTACATAATGCGCGCACAGATGCATGTGCACGAGGATGACTATGTTCCCCAACACAGTCATGTGACGGCCTCCCCGTCAACAACCACGGATATAGGAAGGTAATGCGGAGAATATGAGGAAATGCGGAAGCAGTGTAATTGGAGCCGTAATGAGCAATCAACACCAATCAATCCAGGAAGGGCAAACGGCGGCAGCCGACAACTCTGTATGCAGACTCCTGCATAACGGGAAAGGGGAGGCATATGAATGCAAAGATAGTAGGGGATGTAGTAGAAATGCAAAGAACAAAGAACCGAAATAGCACAGCCAAGTACAGAGGTAGCATAACTGCGGCTGCAGATAAAATGCATCATATGCCATGTGCCTGCAGGATGCAGTAATGTAAGATGCAAAGCTAAGCCAATGCAGGCAACTGTAATGTAACACTAAAGGCTATACCGTTGCAGTTGCAACCGTAAAACACCGAAAATAATCCATGGATACGGCTGCACAGACACACCCAATGACATCACCGGGTATACAGCACAACAGTATAAAGTGTGAATGCACACAACACACAGCGCGATTTCCCAAACGCCGCACCGTAGGGTGTAAACACACGGGGAACTTTTAATATGTATATGGTGGGTGCCGCCGTGGCCGTGATGCATAGGTATGTGGCAGAGACAGACGGAGTTGCGGAGGACGGTGCCAACAACTACCGTAGGCCTCACAGGAGAAGGAGAGTGTTCAGACCAAGGGTGACCTACCAGGGGCTGCAAGACCTGGAGATAGTAGAGCGCTACAGGGTGGACAGGGATACGTTACAGCAAATAGTGGAGCTGTGCCGGCCACACCTGAGAACAAGAGATAACAGAGGGGAGCCCATCCCAGTGGACACAAAGGTATGTGTCAGCTTGTGAATACTGGCTACAGGTACCTTTCAAAGGCCAACCGGGGATATAATGGGTATCTCACAGGCATTAGCATCTAGGGTACTACACCAGTTCCTGGATGCCATGTTACGACATGCCCATGAGTATATAAACTTCCCCAGATCTCAGGAGGAGTTGGCTAGCAATATGCGCCGCTTCCACCGTGTGGCACAATACCCGGAGGTACTGGGTGCGATCGACTGTACGCACATAGAAATCAAGTCACCGCCCGGGGAGCAGGGTACACGCTACATAAACCGCAAGGGATACCCCTCCATCAATTGCCAGGTCGTGTGCAATGCGCAGGGCATTATCATGGATGTGTGTGCTGGCAGCCCTGGAAGCTTCCACGACTCCCATATCTGGCATGCCTCACAGCTGTATCAGGTATTCGCCAGGGGGGACATCACACAAGGTCACCTTGTGGGGGATGCTGGCTATGCACTGGAGCCGTGGCTGATGACACCCATCAGAAATGCACACACACACATGCAAGAACGCCATAATGAGGCACACGCACAAACCAGAATAATCATAGAGCGTGTGTTTGGGATTTTGAAATCACGGTTCCGGTGCTTGGATACATCCGGTGGAGCCTTGCAGTACTCTCCAGGCACATGTGCCCACATATTCATAGTATGTTGTATGCTACACAATATGATTCTGCGGAAACAGCTGCTGCAGGGACATAATGGTGTAGGGCCACCAAGCCCGCCACAACTGCCAAGGCAAGCACAGGCACAGGGCGTTCAGTGCCATGAACACGCTGTGCCAGCCCCAGTAGGTAGACGGAGGCGTACCCAATATGCCTACGCCCTGGCAAAGAGGGAACGCATAGCACATACTTTGACAGTGTAGGCCCCATGGACTGACACCTCCTTACCTGCACACACAGTGAAATGGACGCCACACAAACATGTCTGCCCGTAATGTGTACCGTATGGCCGGACCTATGTGTGACTTCAACAAAGGCACCGCCCAAACACTGCACACCCAATAGCCAGCAGAGCATGGAACGCCAACACCTCACCGCACACCGGTTCTACAGCACACGGCGTAGCCGTATGCTGCCACTATCGCCGCAAGTCGACCACATATGTACTTATGTGCATACACAGATACGGAAATAGATATCAGTACACATGTAGAAATATATGTACGCATACACAGATATAAAGTACAACAGGGTAATATGGAACCCAGGGATGCAAGTTCACAGATAAGTAAGACGCGAAATCTCCACATAGTAAACATAGTGACCGACAACCCGATCATCCGGGAGGGTGGGCAGAGCAGGTAACGCCAGCCATGGAAATGTCAACCTGCATCAATACATATCCGCGTGTCGGGATGATCACCAGTCCACGGTACAGTAACGGATATGTTCGTGTCATATCCATAGGATATGAGTGCGGAGATACACGCCGCGGCGCGCCAACGTAGGTATTGTGTTCAACCGTCGGTGCGAAGCGGCAAGCATACCAGTGAAGTGTACGTCATTATGAGGAACGACCTCATTTGGGGTGTAAAACAGTTCATGTTCCTCGCAGTTCCTCAAAGTTCCACATTGAAAATGTCTGTCAAACATCCATTGTTAGGAATGTATTTAAATGACATCCTGGTAAATAGAAATTAATCATAGTAATTCATTAAAGGTTCTTCACTGTAAGTAAATCAGCATATTTTAATCATCCTATGACCTACTTAGCTGAAGTTGTTACTATGCCATTAGTATGTGTTCCACATTATGCCCATTTGTTCCACATTACTAATGTGTGTGTTCCTCATTTTGGAAATAGAAGGTTGAGACATGGTGGCAATATGTGTATGTGTGAGGTGAGGTTGTCGTGTGTTCCGCTGTGTGTGTGTAATGTGTGTGCCACTGTAAAATGTGTATGTAGGTGACATGTCACAGGCGGAGTGTAATAACATGCGTAGGGATACAGTACAGGAACCATAGGCGTATGTACAGCAGTACCCACAAAGTAGTACTGACATCTCCTCAGTGGCTATGCGCGTGGCGACGTAAAACGATGCAAAGCGGAAATGTCCCAGAATGTACCACAGGGCCATAGCCAACAGGAGATGCAAAGGACGCATGTACAAACCATGACCGTATGTATGGCGGCCATAAGGTAGACTCAACACGATACGTCGGCAACGTTACACAGCATCAGGCATGCACGGCAAAAATACAAATGTGCTATGCCGGCACCGATCGTGAACACTTACGGTCCCGTAAATACCGCTGTGTGTTCCACGACCGTTAAGTAAGCAAGCGGCACACGAATAGGAGGCTACCAGTAGCATACAGGCCGTCCCAAGTATAGGACCACAATCACCGTAACTATCAGTGACAAAATGCCAATGGATAGTAGGCACGGACGAACATCCGCAGATATATAACTGATGTGAAGGAGGAATACGTGCAGGAAGCACACATGCAGGCGATACCGACACCACATGACATCAACAAAACAAACATTCCCAGAACAACAGACAGGTAACCTGCAGCTCCCCAAGCAGGGATGGAGCACACACACAAGCATATCTTGTATGTATAAATGCAAGACCCACACCCGCACCCGTCACCCACATCCGCAGATATACCCCATCGCACATATCAAAGGGATAACAGCTAAAACCGTAGCAAAACATACAGGCAGTCAATGACAGCGGCATACCCGCAACAAGCCGCGTGGGAAACACTAGCAGCAGCTGATGCATCCTTGCATCCGTTGTGTACAGGAATATAACAGCTATGTTACACATCTGAATGCACAACGCCATCGACAGACGCCTCCAGGACACGGAGACCCACATGTCGAACAGAATACCATACCCAACACACACAATCCACGGCTAACACCACAGCGAAATGTACCTGACACCACACATAGCGGATGCAGTCACACAAACATGATACAATACATACCATCCCCACGAAGGTATTGCAAATAACCAACGGCCACATGAGGAATGAACCATGGCCTAGTGCCGACGCCAGAACGCATTTAATGGAGGGGATCACCAGTGATATGCGCATAAGTACACACCGAGGAACAGCTATTGGCGTGATGAACCCACATGCCTCAGGTGACGACGAATATAAGGAAGACTCCCTGGATATTCAAACCGTATGTTCATACCGAACAAATACCGAATACAAAAGAAGGAGTAGCAAGCAAGCACTGACGAATACAGAACCAAAGGCCGGAAAGGTATGTCGAACCCACGAGATGTACTGTTGTGTAACGCATGATACGTATGACGAATCTGTACAGTATGTGAACGGTGTGTGTAGGTAAAGATACCTGTCCATCAGGCAGAGAGTGGTGAAAGTTGGTTATGTAATGCTAAGCCGCGCAGCATACCAACGACTGTGGACAACGTGTGCACAGCAGTGGGACAACATGTACACACCCGGGATAACCCCAGGTTAGGCTTGCCACCTTTTCAAATGGCCAAAGTGGGACATTTGCGGGACACACATCAGATGTTACAGGTGGACACATACCCATGGTCAGTACAAAGGGTAGAACTTTACTCTTTTGCCTAAATAAAAGCGTAGTCTTGTAGCAGTTTAGTTGCTTATTGTGTTTCTTGTAACATTTAGGAATTTACATACATAAATAACTATGTTATGCAACTCTTACATAAAAATGGGACATAATTATGTCCTACAATCTCAGGACATTTGCCATTTGTAATATGTTTTGTCAGGACACAACTGCCCAAAGAGGGACTGTCCCTTGCAAAGTGGGACAGGTGGTAACCCTACCCCAGGTCCGCCATAGGGATTTCAAACACAGAACAATGCCACCACCCACGCTGATGCTGGCAGTGGATATCCAACAATGAAGTGCCACAGCAGGGGATAGGACATGTATGTATAGTGTCACAGCACACATGTGCATGGGCATATACCGTCGATGTCATACGGAATGTGCGCACGACGTGCACGTATCCCACGCAGTAGGGGTGACTATGTCAATTATGTGTAATGCAAAGCTGTCATGATGGATATGTTCAGAAATCATAGACAGTATCACAGGCATAGCATGCATGATGGAGGGATGGCCTAATGTTATGTACATAAACAAGATATGTATGGCCTGCACATATGGGACAATGTAGTAGCAGAATAGGTACCCGAAATGGAGGGAACAGCAAGTAACCATGTCCAAACATTCCGTAGCAGGTGCAATGTGTGCCACAATGATGTCCGGCAGGGCCGTGTGTAAACACATGTGCAATGTACACAGTAGTGTCACCCCCCCCATGGTAGTGTCCACTGAACGGCAGAAGTGGATGTCAACTGTATGTCTATACAGTACGTCCGCTGTGGTGGTACCATGGGTCTGTGTCACCCTACCAGCAAGGGAGCTATCACATGACTAGTGACACAGTGTGCCCCTGTGGGATGTGCACAGGACCTATGTCCCACAGCACGGTGTGTGTCCAGTCTGTGGATGTCACACAGACGCCCGGGCTGAGCAATGTGGCATGTGTGCACACATGCAGGACTGCTCCTCCCACCCTGCCCACTGCAAACGCCATGTAGGAGTACTACATGCATCAGTACTGCGGAGAACATGGCCCATGGCAGAGTAGATTACACCCCTGTGTTAGTGGTATGCAGGTGAGTACAGATGTGTTACATGACTGTCATTTGCATATGTAAACTGTCTGAGCCAGGTAGAGATCACAGCATGACTATACTGAGACATGTAACATTGTATCCATTGTGTAAGGTACACCACACATGTGTTATTGTAACACTGCCCGCGTGTACATGTGTGTATGGCACAGGTACAAGGGCACCCAAGGTATCAGCTAGACATACGGTCCAGAAATGCGTGGTCCTGCACATGTGTACCCACGCCATGGTGGAATATGGCAACCACAGCACCATGTGGGGCATGTGTGTGTACATCAACCATGTACAACATGATATGCCTGTATAGGGACAGTATCCATGTGATACACACCGCATGACTGTCAGTATGCAAAGGTGATGTGTATGCACTATGTGTGATGTAACTGATGCAATGATATCTACATGATATATCTGCCACACTGACACCTGTATGGTTGTTAGCAATATGAGTAGGATGAGCTAGAATGCTGCCAGGTATGTAGATGTGGTATATGTAGGCATGGACAATACTGTGTGACAGCAGGTAGTGTACGTATGCAAATACTGAGCATGAGGGGCCACATGTCTGAGGACTGTGCAATGTCACACGTCCCTGACTTGTTGTAGTTAGCATGATATGCCTGCACCACTGTCTGACCTGTACAGGAGGCACATGGCGTAACATCCCGAGACATAGGGTACGATGTGATGCTGGATGTGTACATTGGCAATAGCATAAAGTGGAATGGCGCTGAAGGGCAAAGAGCGGATCATGTCTGATGTGATACCTCTGTACCACCCCAACCACCCATGCAATAGTATGACAGGTGGCCAGCATGGGATGTGGTGTGCTGTGGCGCACATAAGCCCAACAAGGGTGCCAGTAAAGGCATGCAGGTAGTCAATGAGTGTGTGAAGCATGTATGTCAAGATGTGGCCCAGTGCCATACTGAATGGCCCAGTCATGGGTGTACAAATGCAGCCCCATACGTGCAATGCAGTACCACCCATGTGTAGTGTGATAGATGTGGTAGTGTGGTGGTCAGGGTACACAACGTACATGAATGGGCTAGCAGTCAATGCAGTGTGCTGCTGCAGAGACATGTAACAGCCAGGTTGGCGGGATACAACAACTACGGCGATTGAGGTGACATTGGGACTGTGTTCCCGGACATAACATGTGCATGGCAGTACTATGTATGTGTCCACAGGGTTAATACAATGTCCAGCCAAGGATTGGAACCCTGTAGTGAGTGAGAGTGTGTATTGTTGGTAGGTACCCCATTGGCAGGCACAATGCCAGCAACATCTGTGTTGGCAATGCCTGCATGACTGTGGTATGCTGCATTGAATGTGGATGTAGTCAAACAGCAGAGACATACCACCACACTGCGTGAGGGCCCACACTGCAATGTCTGGCAGTCATGTGTAGGTAGACCAAAACGTACACAATGAGGAACCTTGTTTGCAGACAGAAACGCCTCCGAGTCAAAAAGCTTCTTAACGCTTTTATTTTGAACAAACCAAAAATAACAAACAACAATAAGAAATGGATTCAATTATATATACAAAA
The DNA here is from genome assembly GCF_019279795.1 of Protopterus annectens. Classification (NCBI taxonomy): domain Eukaryota; kingdom Metazoa; phylum Chordata; order Ceratodontiformes; family Protopteridae; genus Protopterus; species Protopterus annectens. The sequence continues at coordinate 64,321,382 of NC_056726.1, read as the reverse complement.
TATGTAAGTAGATCTATCGAAAAATGTACTCTGATACTCAATTAAAACATTAAAAACAGATTTGCCTTATGTGAGGTGTGTATAAGGGATAAATACTGCCCATATTTGCTCAGGCTTAGTTAATTAAACATTCTGTTTGTGCTATAGCCATGCAGGACTAAGGAAAAAAAAGAGAAGGAAGGGGGGGGGGAGGGAGGGGGGGGGAGAAGGAAAGGGAGAAGTGTCCTTTGCCCTGCGGAAAACACGTGCGACCTAAAGATTCTGCACGTGAGAGTCCATTGTGTCTTCCTACTAAAACCACTAAGACTAGTTTAAAAACCTGGGTATTAGGTTAAGCAAGCCCTGGATAGTAAACAGTCAAGTCAACTTGCTAGACCCAATATGTTAGTACAAGGTGCTAAAGCCACACAAGACTGCCAAGTCGTCAAATATGTACTGCCTGATATCCGGGTCATACCTAAAGTCAGAGAAAACTATATAGTAGCAATAGGTTTTACCTGAAATAACTTTTTAATTTAAGAACTGGGGCAATGTTGCAGTTAGTGTTAAGGCCAGGAAGACAGAAAGCGTCCAAGCGCAACTGCCAATCCAGCTCGCAATTTTCTAGTATTAAAGATACAGGGCCCCCTCTGATTTTTAAGGGTACATGGTCTATAGCCATAAAGCTGAAACTATGTCCTGGGAACAATGCGATATGTTTGGCCAGTGCGTTGTCATCTTTACATGTCCTAATTGCATACAAGTGCTCATACATCCTATCTCGCAGTCTCCTGTCGGTTTTTCCGATGTAGAACCCAGAGCAACAGTTGCACATGGCAATATATATAACTGATTTGCTCTCACAATTGATGTTTTTATTTAATGTTTTAATTGAGTATCAGAGTACATTTTTCGATAGATCTACTTACATATTTTGTATAGTAGTTTATTGTAAATAGTAATGATATCTGTTTATTGTCATCCATATTATTGTTAAGTTGCTGAGAGCTTTTTTCATATAATTGAATCCATTTCTTATTGTTGTTTGTTATTTTTAAAAATGATTCTAAATGTGGGTTCCTTTTAATTTTTAAGCACTTTGTATGTGTTTTTAAATACAACTGTCCGGTAACAGGAAACAGGAATATGTCATTTCCTGATGTAGTATTTTTAAAGTGAGTGTTTTTTGTCTAATTTGTTTCTCTGAAGAAGCTGCAGTGGTCTGTGGTGAAAACGCTCTTTTGGTTTGTTCAAAATAAAAGCGTTAAGAAGCTTTTTGACTCGGAGGCGTTTCTGTCTGCAAACAAGGTTCCTCATTGTGTACGTTTTGGTCTGACTTGTTTGAAAGTAGTTTTTGTGGTTTTTCGCTGGAGGATTCCTGTTGGTTTGCAGCTTTGCAGCCTTCCGTGTTTTACCTTGTTTCACCGGTAGTTGTTAGCAGTTGACTAACAGTTGAGTTAATGGCAACTGGCAGCACTGCTATGGACATTGACTTAACTTCGCTGATAGCAGGTCTATCAGCTAGACTGGATGACATGAACTCGAGGATGGATACGATGCAAGCTTCCTTCCATGCATTGAGAAATGGTCCGAGCCGGAATGGTTTGACAATAGAGCACAGCCAGGGCCCAAATGAAGATTGGATCCCAGCAGCGCAACCTAACCCTCGGACTATGTCACCTGCCGATGTTCCTGGCACAGGAGTGAACCAAGGACCTGGATTACAGCTTTCCGGTTTAAGTCCGAGTGGCCTGGAAGCAACAAGACGGATTGGTTCGTACGCTGCAGTAGCCTCTAACGAACGTACCACCGTCCAAACAACTGCTCGGAATGGAGTAGTTGCTGGTTCCAGTAATGACAATATGCCCACAGGGTCTAATAATAGAATTCCAGACCTCGGTGGCTGGCTATTGGACACTACTAACTTGCTGTTCATCGAGCAAGGAACAAATACAGGTACTGTTGCTAATAATGATGGCTTATGCTTATCAGAAAAGCTTAAGATTTTTGACTCTAAATTATTAAAATTAAAAAAACTGCAGCTTGAGTCTGCGTACTTCAAGCAATGCATTAATGAAAATATTGTACCAAAAGGCTTGCGGAACAATTTTACGCCTTCTGGTTTAATTTCAGACCATGACTTCTTGATCGACCTGGAGGCTCTTTTTCAAAAACATGGTGCTGAGTTAATGAATGTTATTATTAAGCACTATGGTGCAAATGTTGATGTTGTATTAAAAGAAATTAATGATTTAGACAATGAGATTAAGCAACATTTAGATTTTAGTAGATACCAGTTCGATTACGGATGGATCTTGTCCAGTATTGATACTCTGCTACTTAAACTAAAGGGAAACAAAAGTAAAAAACTGAGTAGGGACAGAGAGGCTTATGGTAAAAATGCTGCTTACCCTAACCTTAAAGGGACCAGACATGTTCGTATAAGTAGTAATAATGAATATCCTGTCCAAACATTAGGTGAGGATGAGGACGGGGTAGAAGACCTTGATGAAGAAGACTCTGGGAATGTTCATGCTACCCCAACACCTAGAAGGAGTAATAGAATTAAGGGCTTTGCTAAAGATAAGGGAAGCCACGAGAGAAGTGACAAAGGTTATAATGACAACAGGGGGCACAACACTTATAATGCAGGGAATAGTAACAATAAAAATTTTTTAGGGCAACGCAGCAAGAAGACTTACAGGAACAGAACGAAGTAACAAACTCGCCCCTGTTTGACCTCACACCCAACTCCTTGGTGGCAGATAGTTCTAGTATAGTCGATGCTGATGTCTTTAGCTCACCTTCTCATGGTGGGCCCCCTGTCATTCTTACTAACACGAATGGCGACTTTACCATTTACAATTTTTCTGACATCATTTTGGACCAACAATTGATAGAATTGCTAGCTTTTGGAAATACTTTTGTTCCTACTTCGTATGGGAATGTTGCTAAAGAAATTATTGAACTAAAGTGTTTTGTAAGAAAAATGAATCTTAAGTTACTGTTCAATCATGAAACAGAGGCTGTGAATCATGGTGAAGCAAACACCATCCCCAATGTAGGACTACCAAAACTGTCCAGTGTTTTTAACCCTCCACTACATTCAACGTTGGAATTGTTTGAGAACATGTGTGAATTTGACTTCAGATTTTTGGGTAACAAATATAATGAATATAATAGGACCACAACTCCCAATATTTCTAAAGAACAACGCTTATTACTGGATGAACTTAGTCAGTTACCTATACGGGTGTTAAAACCGGACAAGGGAGGAGGCTTGGTGATTTTTCATAATGTCACCTATAATGAGAAAATGACTTCCCTTCTTGATAGTGATGCCTACACAAAAGCTTCAAGAAATGAAGTTAACGGTACCACACAAAGGATCAGGGGATATTTTAGGGACCTTTTCTTAACGAGGAAAATTGATATCAAGACATACAATTATATTGACATCATGTCTTCCAAGATCCCCATTATGTTTGGGATCCCTAAAATTCACAAAAGTGTTACTGACCCCCCTATGAGAGCTTTAATTGACAGTAGATCCTCTATTACCTACCCATGTTCCAAACTAATCACACACATTTTGGACAAATACGTTAAGTACATTCCAAGTGTGTGTAAGGACTCATGGACATTTTTGGACAACATAAACAAACTGCCATTCAATGAAGAAGACAACTTGTTAACTATTGATGTCATTGACCTCTATACGTGCATACCGCACTTAGAGGTGGTTGAATGGACAGGGTCAATGTTACAAAATTTTGGGGCGTCCAGATTGGAGATCGAACTGGTTATGGAATTACTTGAAATAGTACTAACCAGTAACTACTTCCTATTTGATGGTGACTTCTATTTACAGAAACGGGGGGTAGCGATGGGCTCCCCATGTGGAGCAGGTGTGGCAAACTATGTAATGGGGTACTGGGAAGCAAACATCTTGGCTGACCTCCCTGGTATTATGGCCCCTGTTACCTTCTACACCCGCTACCTTGACGACATGTTCCTCCTGTTCAGGGGGTCAGAAATGGAAGCGAAAAACTTAGTGGATAATATCAGTAATTCCACTGAGTTCCTGAAGTTCACTTTTAAATTTTCTACCACCGAGTTGGATTATTTAGATGTCAAACTTACGAAGGATATTTGTCATCAGTGCTTCAGGTCCACCGTCTTTAGAAAGTTACATACTGCAATTCTTTCCTGCACTTCACCAGCTTTCACCCTCACAAACAGAAAAGATCTATAGTGAAGGGACAGCTGGTGAGGGCAGGAAGAATGTGCAGCACCCTTGTGGATTTCGTTAAGGAATGTTCATTTCTGAAGGAAATGTTCACTAACCGTGGTTATCCTGAGAAAATGGTTTGTGAACTTATTGAGGAAGTTACTCTTAAAAGAACTAGAGGCTTTTACACCCCTTTATTGACTAAACAAAAGGTCTCTTCTAGTGTAGTTAGTAGTTTCACAGATGATGTGCCTACAAGTGGTCTAATAGGTAGTAATGATGACCGCAGAGAATCAAACGCAGATTTATCTTTGAGCTTTGTTACTATTTTTAGTACTAATTCAGAAGCAATTCTGGACATCATCCGTAAGAATTGGAGGTTGATATCCTCAAACCCATTACTAGCAGGAAAATTGGGAAATGAACCCAGATTTATTTTCAAACGATCTAAAAATTTGAAGGAATTATTACAAAGGGATGTCCAACAGCATAGTTTTTATAAAAGGAAAGGAATGTCCAGATGTGGATTCTGTAATTTCTGTAACAATGTCCGAACAGGGGAGACATTCCTTGTTAGGGACAGGAAGTTTGTCATCAGGCATGCACTCAATTGTGAGAGCAAATCAGTTATATATATTGCCATGTGCAACTGTTGCTCTGGGTTCTACATCGAAAAACCGACAGGAGACTGCGAGATAGGATGTATGAGCACTTGTATGCAATTAGGACATGTAAAGATGACAACGCACTGGCCAAACATATCGCATTGTTCCCAGGACATAGTTTCAGCTTTATGGCTATAGACCATGTACCCTTAAAAATCAGAGGGGGCCCTGTATCTTTAATACTAGAAAATTGCGAGCTGGATTGGCAGTTGCGCTTGGACGCTTTCTGTCTTCCTGGCCTTAACACTAACTGCAACATTGCCCCAGTTCTTAAATTAAAAAGTTATTTCAGGTAAAACCTATTGCTACTATATAGTTTTCTCTGACTTTAGGTCTGACCCGGATATCAGGCAGTACATATTTGACGACTTGGCAGTCTTGTGTGGCTTTAGCACCTTGTACTAACATATTGGGTCTAGCCAGTTGACTTGACCGTTTACTATCCAGGGCTTGCTTAACCTAATACCCAGGTTTTTAAACTAGTCTTAGTGGTTTTAGTAGGAAGACACAATGGACTCTCACGTGCAGAATCTTTAGGTCGCACGTGTTTTCCGCAGGGCAAAGGACACTTCTCCCTTTCCTTCTCCTCCCCCCCCCTTCCTTCTCTTTTTTTCCTTAGTCCTGCATGGCTATAGCACAAACAGAATGTTTAATTAACTAAGCCTGAGCTAATATGGGCAGTATTTATCCCTTATACACACCTCACATAAGGCAAATCTGTTTTTAATGTTTTAATTGAGTATCAGAGTACATTTTTCGATAGATCTACTTACATATTTTGTATAGTAGTTTATTGTAAATAGTAATGATATCTGTTTATTGTCATCCATATTATTGTTAAGTTGCTGAGAGCTTTTTTCATATAATTGAATCCATTTCTTATTGTTGTTTGTTATTTTTAAAAATGATTCTAAATGTGGGTTCCTTTTAATTTTTAAGCACTTTGTATGTGTTTTTAAATACAACTGTCCGGTAACAGGAAACAGGAATATGTCATTTCCTGATGTAGTATTTTTAAAGTGAGTGTTTTTTGTCTAATTTGTTTCTCTGAAGAAGCTGCAGTGGTCTGTGGCGAAAACGCTCTTTTGGTTTGTTCAAAATAAAAGCGTTAAGAAGCTTTTTGACTCGGAGGCGTTTCTGTCTGCAAACAAGGTTCCTCATTGTGTACGTTTTGGTCTGACTTGTTTGAAAGTAGTTTTAGTCATGTGTAGGTAGCTAGCTGTGGAGTATGTCATGCACCATGAGGACACACCATGACTGTCAAGTGACACACCACACACAGGTGAACATAACTACCGTGCAACAGCCTGCACATGTGCTCATACAGCACGTGTGCATGGAACAGGAATACCACTGTGGCGTCTGTGAAAAGGGCAGTACCACCATGTCTCTGTGTGGAATAGCATGGTCCCTACCAGTGTGTAAATGTAGCAGAAGTGCACTGTGATCAGTGTTGGCATAGGCACGTAGACTGTCCATCGTACGGGGTGCCATGCCATCAACTACCTCTGTCAGTGGATGTCAGTAATACCGGCTGTAGAGTGTATGTACCATGCATGCTGCTATGGTTGTGTGTTTAGGGTGTGGCTAGCAGGGATGAGAAGCATGGATGTTCAGCAAACAGAGGGGGGATGTGTGTAGGCCTAGCACACAGACACATGGAGGTTTGGTGCATGCCGAGGGTAGTGTAGGTATGGTATGTGTCGTGTAATGTGTCACCCAGCTATGCGCACTGCATGGCCAAGCATGTGTGGGTACATGGGAGTCCATACCAGGGAAGGGCGTGTTGCTGTCAATACATAGCAGTAGCAACTGTCCTAGGTGCAATGTACAGTATGCCAACACGACCAGCATGTAACCTGTGGTGTACAGTGTATTCACTGTCGCGTGTCACAATGTGCGAGCGGTCACGAACATGGGTATCTGAACATGGATTACCTATGATGCAATGTGTCTTGGGAATATACAGTATGTGTGTAAATCACTGTGTGGTGTGGGAACCACCCACCCGTGTGTGTTGCAGTCCAGGTATGTGCCTGGGAGGTATGATCTGTGTACAATCTGGACTGGCAAGTGTGCCATGTAGGGCATGGAGGCAGGTCCCAGGCACTGCAGATAAATGACATGTGTGCTGTACTGTGTGTGCAGTGCTTGTGTACAGCACAGTGGAGGGTGTAAGCATTGTCACACATCACTGCATGCTGTGCCTACCTGTGACAGCCCTGCCAGAGACAGACATGTGACACCGCTGCACAGGCAGCATAGCATGTGAAGATGTACATGTGGGCTGCACACCTTAGGCAGATGTCCACAGGTCATGTGTGCCACGGTAGTGTGGTTGAACACGACTATCAGACTGGACAAACACCACATGCCTGCATAACTACAGTATGACCATAGTCAACAGTCCCAGTGACAGAGTAGGCCAATGTACACTATCCCTGCGTGCAGACCACTGGCTACTGGACACCTGGCTAGACACACACCTGGAGGGTTAATTCACCATTGAGCCATCACATGTCCCAGTCCATGTGGGCCATACAATGTCATCACAGGGTGGTCACAATAGCAGGTGGCAAGGCAGACACGGTGTACCAGGTGATGTGTCATGTGTGCATATGTCGGCTAGCACAGCCGTTCACATGTCTGCAACATACTGGTGCACGATGTATACTGTTACATGATGTATGGAACTGCACTGTCACCCACTACAGGGCCATCTGACACAGGTGTGTTGTGACAGGTGTAACCCATGTTTGCACAGGATACACACCGCTGTTGTAGGCAGCCATGCTGGTGGCTACCAGTGACATATGCAGTGGTCATACAGACATACCGCACACAGTGTTCATGCAGGAATGTCCATTGTCGTGGACGATGTGCTGCTATGTGAATGTAGGTGTGTGTTGTGAATGTTACACATCCAGAAGACACCATCTGGTGCAGTCATGGTTGTCAACACCAGTACACACATCCACAGCAGTCAGAACCCAGTCCTGACAATGTGTGTCAGTCACCCTCGTACTGTGTGACATATGTGCACATGGCGGAACACCTCCCACTGTCATCTAAGCTGGCTACATGATGGCTGGAATGTGCTGTAGAAATGTACAATGCTGGTAGCCCAATGAAGTACCTGGAATCAGACACAGTACGCTATGTCAGCCATGTAAACCATGCACAACAATGACCGCCCAACAGACACAAACAATGCATTGACACATGGAACATGTGCACATGACAACCCCCAATGAGGTATGTTGCACATATTGATGTACAATTGTCATCTATGGCCATAGCATGGATGCAGACACACATACTCCACAGGTAGTACCATGTGATGTAGGTAGGGGGGCATTGCTCATGTACATGTCACAGTAGCTGTACACACACATGTCCTGCATAGCCGTCATGTAGGGGTAGCTGTGGTATGTGACTACTGGACATGCCCGTACAAATGACCATGTCCCACAGGAGATGTGTTATGTGTGTACCACATGTGACGTGCTGACAACAAGCTGTGATGTGTACGGCTGCCGGTGTACCTGTGTGACATTGTCTGTGATGGGTGCAAAGGCATATAGTATCGTATTGCATGCCCACAAGCCCCACATAGGTCCATAGCCTGAACATACAATACAAGGAGTGTGTGGGATGATAGCAACCCACAGGAGGAGATGGGTATGGACGGCAGGCCACAACCACATGTGTGTGTACGGTGTTCACGTCCACCACACATGAGCATCTGAGAGGCTAGTGTTACAGCTGTACAGGGTTGCATGCATATATGTTCAGCAACATCCCTGTGTGTCCCACCACTGGCCCGTGGACCAATGGACACCAACCAAATGTGCAGATATGACATGTGCACAGCACATCACAGATGCCTACTGTAGAACAGGCTTACCGTGTAGACATGTGCACAGTAGGTCTGTGCCAGCTGCAGTCAAACATGTAATGTGACGAACCACACCAATAGTCCAGGCCATGCCACAGATGGACGTGCATGCATCTGTGTATGTATGGCTGTGAATGTCTCCGGCATAGCAATATAGCTGTGTCACCATTGTGAACAACAATATGAATGTGTCATATGTGTGAGGGGTGCGTCATACGCATATGGTCTGATCGACGATACCATCAGTGACCCTGGTATGTGAACATCCCTGTCCCCATACATGGATACCTATGCTGTGCCCAACACCACATTCACAGAGGGAGGGATGGCGGTGTGTAGTGCAGCAGCAGACATGGGGGTGGCAGCAGGCACTGGATGTACACATATGTGGTACCCACATCAGTGCAGGCAACCATCCATGTGCACGGGATAGCGGTGTGTGTCCACATACAGCACTGTGTTGATCAATATCCCAGCACATAGCACCTGCCAGGGTTACAGTGTATGCATGGATGTGTGATACCTGCATGCACCAGACACACCCTCAGCAAGCAGCGTGCAGCATACCTCGCTTGAGGCCAGTGTCCACAACATGGCGATAGACATGTTGAATGTCCATATACACATAGCACTGACATATGGAATGGACAGCCACCCTGCCAATATCGTAAACCCCCAGGTGGATCACAACCCAGTGCCATGTATGTGGCATACCCTGCCATACCATGCAGACCTGCCCAGCAAGGCTGCATGAGCTATCACAGTCCTACATGGTGCAATGGACAAAAGGCACTCTCACTATCAACCATACACAGCAGTAATGTGGCGGTGATGCACCCTGTGGTGTCACAGGTGCTGTGTGATGCTTTGGACAATGTGTGTGTGTACATGCTATGCATGGCCTGTCCTGCTAATGTGTCATGGTTACACATTGCCCTATGTCTATCACATGTGCAACACAGGTGAGCTGTGGCAAGTTGTCCAACACCCGTACAGTGCTGTGTGGATGTACATGGCACAACACATGCATGTGCAGGTGTCCATGTGTATGTGTACAGTGCCACTGCTGACATTCACAATGGCTACAGACGTGATGTGTACTGACATATACACAGCGTCCAGGTGAACAGCAGCACCGACGTCACATGGGGACCTATGCCAGTGATATGGACACAGGTGCAGCCAGGTACACATGTCCACAGCTGGCTAACATCTACATGGTGCGTGTACAGTGTGATGGCGTGGCAAACAGATATGATGTGACACACACTGCTCAATGGTGTGAAGCCAACACATCGGCTGTGTCACTGCCACAATGCCTTTCACAGATTACTGTGCAGATGTCGTACTTGTCATAGCAATGTATCTCCAACAGTATGCCAGCACAGCAGTGTAAATGTGACCTGCCACCATCATTATGTCTTACAGATAATGCCACAATCCCGGCTTCCTGCATTCAGTCGACAGGAGGAGGAGGTGATCATACCATACCTCCATACCAATCATGACATGTTATTTAGTCATGTGCCACAGCAGGCACAGGAACGACAGGAGATGTGGGAGGAGATGTGCAGGAGGGTGAACAGCCTGGGCGGATACAACCGCACTTATCAGCAGATCCGCAGGCACTGCACAGACCTGATCTGGCATGCCGCTGCAATCGCCAGACAACAACGTGGGACAGGTGGTGGGCCACCAACCCAGCCACCACTCACAGCCACGGAGGAGCTCCTGGCCAGTCTGGGGACACCCACGGAACAACACGCAGAAACCCATGCGTCCATCGTGGAGGTGGGTGTCTCCCGAACTATGAGCTTGGAGCTGCATGGTAAGTCAGGGTTGCATGTTTGTATGATAAGTGACGTGGGGGTGGGTGTCATAGTACAACACATAATATAGCCATACATGCCAGGTATATGGCCACACAAGACGCATACTACAGTATGCTATGTTGTGTTAGCAGACATGTGCATAGCACATGCTAACTCACAGATGCATGATGTGACATGCACACTGCTGACTGTGGCGATAGTAATGGATAATGTGTATACCTTTGTGTCATCCCTTTACAAGTACGTCTGGCGTGTCGCAAACACAAGGATCTGTTGCAGGTAAGTCTGTTGCTAGTCAAAGGCATGATATGGTGTATTGATATTCCCCATGTGTCCAGGCATGACATGCACACCTGTGTGTGCCCCAGTCACGGTATACAGGTTGCACCACCCGACACACACACCACCCATGTACAGTAGATACGACCGTTAGCGTAGAGTGGCATGACACCACACGACCTATTGGTGTGTTACGTGCATTCAGCTATGCATACAATGGTGTAGGTGTTCCACAATGGCTGCATGTGTAGTATGCATCGGTATGCCTCTGAAGTATGCACACAGTACCACATAGTGAGCTGTGCTCTTGCCAGAGCACAGGTGTTACCAATGTGACCTATGCCCCTGCATCGGGTGCACACGTTGTGACATGGCACATGCCATGTCCCATGCACGTGGATGTCTGGCTGCAACAGTGTCACACCATGACATGACCTATGCACGACATAGCAGACATCCACACTGTCTGCATATCTGTAGGGAATGTGACACCTTACACTAGTATGGTTGTATGTCACATGGGCCACCACAGGGCCATGTGCAAGATGTCCACCACACACAATTGTCAATGACCCAGACAGACAAGGCCATGGTCGATACCTACAGGCATGTTGCCACACAGTACATCCACAGTGGGTAGTCACCGTTGCACCCTGTACACACATAGTGGGCTCATCACTGTAGTGGCCCCCCTGGACATCCGATGTAGTACACCACTGACATGGAATGCCTCTCCTCAGCTACTACAGGTGCCTCCAATATCCACCACATATGTGCTGCTGAGCGGATGAACTGACGTACAGACATGGCAATGTAATGCGTCCAGGTCACGCATCACACAGAAACATAACTGTGTCCTGCTACTGTGCAGTGGCACAGTGCCTGCACTCCACACTGTACAGCTATGTACACAGCTCACAACAACCGCACCTGCACAGACATCCCTGTCACCCATACATTGTATCTGTAGACTGTACACATAACACTGCACCATGACAGCCATTGTGATGTGCTGCATGCAGTGGGACACCATCGTCACATGTCCACATGATACCACACATGTATGCGGTGTACATGACATAGTGTCGGCAGACATGTGTACTGTCAACACACCCGTGGCCACACGGTGTATCACGGCGATGCATGCAAACTACCATGAATGTGTGTACTGCATGCCTACTAAAAGACACCTGCCTGTTGTACTGTTCCCACCAGGGCAGTGTGCATACTGCCACTAGGAATGTCTGGTCTACATTCACTGGTCTGTGGTGTGTGAATGCTGCATGCCACCTGCATTATCACATGCATGATGTCTGTGTGTGTGTGTGTGTGTGTGTGTGTGTGTGTGTGTGTGTGTGTGTGTGTGTGTGTGTGTGTATTGTAACTGACGGTATGCCTTTGTATTGACAGGTGCTGTAGGTGAGTTCCCCTCCTGAGGTCCAGCTGATGCTAGTGTCCCCACAGATACTAGTGGTGATGACCATGTGCATGAGGCACAGGTAGGGTCGTCACAGGCACACACTGTGCCATTGGATAACATCACACTTATGTCCCCTTCATCCCTGAACACGGTTCGGATGCCGACACATACCCCAACACCGTTGCCCATAGATGACGGTCAGTCAGCGTCTGTTGGCACCGAGCAGGAATGTGTGGTGGCTGCAGAAGGTGTGGGTACACACGATGTTGCCAGTGTAATGACTGGTGCAGTGCCACGCAGGCATGTGGCAGGTGCTGCTTGTAGGGGGAGCACCGCTAGACATACACCTGCCGTACAGGGTGCAGCAGCTGGTATAACCAGACGCATGTTCCAGACTGTAATGGCAGCGCAGGCACGTGCCGAACGGCAGAACCAGGAAGGGCAGAGGCTGCAGAGGTCTGCAATCCGTTCCTTGAATGACAACATTCAGGCATTGGCGAATGCCCAACAGCATCTTGCCGATGTTCTGGATAGGAGATTGGGTGAGATGGCTGGTATCCTCGACCGAGGCATGGCCATCCTTGAGCGTGGGCTGTCCGTGCAGGAACACCAGGTAGGGGTGAGGCATAGGGCACGTGGGCATAGGCCAGCAACACCACTTGGTGCAGGTCAGCGTGTGCGTGCCACCTCCCATGCCCACCCACCCAGTGCTGGTAGCAGCAGCAGTGCAGCTGCTACTACACTGACCACACCAGGACAGAGCAGGCCACGTGGACGTGGCCCTGGATGGCCCCGGCGTGGGCACGTTTCCAGCGGACATGTGACATTGGAGAGTGGACTGTCTGTACCTACACCCGGTCGTGCCCGTGCGACCCCAGGCAGGCACGGGTCACGTCGCAGCAGGCGGACACAGTGAGCCGTAACACCTGCACTGTACAGTCTGGGGCTGCCAAGCATACCCTGTGTAGGCATCACAGATGACTGAACTGTGTACACACAAACCCACACACAGCAAACACGACTCTAGGGCTCCACCACACCCACATGCAATGTACACAGTCATGCCCAGTCAATGCACAGGCCCTTACACACACATGATGTCATCCATTGGTACAGCCTATGCCTGTGGCACACATATCACCCTGTGCATATGATGAAGTCTCTGCCACATAACTGTGAGCTACACCATCAGTGCATGGTTATGCAAACATATTCTGATGCACAGGGTGGACAAGATAGTGAGAGGTGTATGTGATACCTGTGTCCGCATAGTACGTGATGTGTATGTTGTGGTGTGTGTGTATGGCTGGTGACAGGTGTGTATGTGATGTGGGTTGTGCACTGACATCATGCAGCAGACATACCATGCAGGACAGGTGCAGCATTCATTGATCTATGTACACAGTATGTGTGGTGGTTACATGTGTAGCACCATGTTGGTTCAGTTAACCCGTATGACAATGATGGTGTACTTGCATGTGCCTACTGGGAGCACTGTAATTAGTTCCCCACGTAGTCGTGGGGTACCCACAGGCATGTCTGGCAACATCAGCATAGCACAGGTACCCGCACTCAGCATGGACCCCTACATAGGAACATAGGCGCACATGTACATAACAGGGTATGTGCCCTACGACATGTGTGGACCTAGCATGACTGTGTGTGGCTGCTAACACCCCTCAGGATGGGGATGCCACATCCATCAGTCCCCAGTCCCTCGTCCAGCACTGACACACAGATGATGCCTGGCGCATAACTATATCCACACATCCACACCTCATTATTACTCCTGGACGAAGGCAATCAGTGCCTTTCCTTCACATGGGCTGGCACTCCTCTACGTGTTGTAGGGGGTCTCCGGCCGTTGACCCTGTTCCCCCAGCACGTCACACTCATCTTTGTGGTGATGTGTGTGACAGTCGCTTCTGTGCCCGTGTTTGCCTGGAGCCTAGGAAGTGGAATATGCCCATGTCACCCAGGTCAGACATGGCCGTGTATGCCAGGCACAGATCACCACAGAGCAGATGTGCTGTGAAGGTTTACAGCCGGAGTCCCCTTGGTCGTGCAGCTTGTGACACATGTCCTAGCACCGTCATCCCCGCCTTGTGTAACGTTTGCGGTCCTTCCGAGTGCTGCAGGTGTCAGGTTAGCTACAGGCCAGATGTGCCAATGTACGCAGTCATTGCTCTGGTGTGTGATGTGTACAGGGGTACAATGAACACCCCTGATGTCGATGCGATTCCTTCCAGACCAGGAGGCCACAGTGGAATGTCTTCACACCCACATTGCCATTGTGTGTGTTGACAGATGTTAACGACAGGTGTCGTAGCCATTTCCATGAACATGTCCACCATCTGGAATGGTTTACCACCTACATGTGACATTGGGCTGAACATGTCCTTCACACTGGGTAGGTCTGCACCTTCTCTGGCATGTAGTAGCAGGCCATGGCTCTGGCACCAGTTATCCATGTCTATGACGCCCCAGGTGGATGTCCGTGTCACATGGGGTGTTGGGTATGGTGGCCGGTGCGTAGTCATCTGCATACTTTGTCTGCCACAATCCCCCTATGATTGCATGCACATTGGAAGGTCGAATGCCATATGGCAGGGGGCCCAGGACTGAGCCCTGTGGGCCTCCACTGGAGACCAGATATGAGTGTGTCAAGGCACCAGGAACACCAACCCTGTGTGGTGTGACCTCCAACCTTTCTGAGAAGCATCGGGTGACATATGTCCACACATGTATGCTGGCAAGCCTTTCCATGAGTCCCATGTGTAGTGTGCTCTGAACACTCCCACCAGGTCATGGTACTGTGTGCAAACCCACGTATCCCCATCAATGGCCTTGGTGACCACTCCAGACAGGACGAGCAGGTTCGGGAGGCAGGATCCGCACTTGACTATGTTGTTGTGGGTATGTTCGTATTGGCTGTACACCGCTGTCTGTATCCATGGGCACCTGTATGGACCTCCCCACAGCTTTGCAGACAAGGCTTGTCAAGCGGATAGGGTGTGGCTGTCTACAGTCCATAAGAGCACTACCCTGGCATAGTGGGACCACAGATGCCATATGCCATCCATTGGGGACATAGCCCATAGTAAGGCTAACATGACACAGTGGCCGCATGTGTGGGCCGAGGCCCTCAATGAGGATGGGTAGCACACAGCCAGGGACACCATCGGTGCCCATTGGTGCTGTGTCAACCGCCATAGAGATATGGGATCATTCCAGGCCATATGAGATGTTTGGGAGTCTACACTCTGGTGGGATGGATATGTCCCCTCTTGGGGGGGTGGGATGTATGCATGGAACATGTCCGCTGGTTTGCAGACAATGTCTGTGGGTGCAGTGACCGTTGTACCATTCTGGACCATTTCCAGCCAAGTCTGTGTGCCCCCAACCATGTCCTTACCACAGTTAAGGAAGGCCCTATGGTTGTCTCATGTGCCCTCTGCAGTACCACTCCCACAAGTGGCCGTGGATGATTGTATGTGTGGCCGTATGGTGACGCCGGTATGAATGGGAGATGATTTCCCTGGTATTGACATTGCTCTGTCATGTATTAGCTCCAACTGTTGATGTACAGCTAGTCAGTGGCTGGGGTCCACCACACCATGTGCCTACCTGTGGTGGACAAGGTCCTGATGTTATCATGTTTGCCTGTTGCAGACATGCATGTGGGTGCTCAGAGAAAGCATTCGTTAGGCGGTTGCCGGTCTGGCCTGGGTTCAACACTGGCATGGAGGACTTGTAGGGTACCACACCGGTCGCATGATGTGTGTGGTTTGTTGTGGAGAGGTCATCACTTAGGTCCCCCATGCCGGTGTTGGTTACAGGATGTGGATGACCAGTGGATCCACTATACGGTCTGGCATCACCATTGAGGGCTGTACATCCTGTGTGGGGCATATCCTCACCATGTGTGATGGGCAGAACTGTCAGACATCCCCCTAGTATGTATGGTGCATGGCTGTTTAACAGTGGCCAGGTGTGAGAACACCTGTGACCGTGAGTGTGTTGTGCCATGGCTGATGTTCCCAGTCTATGTATGGGTGGTTCATGTCACCCAATACGGTGCTGTTGTGAGAGCATGCCCACTCACCAGTGTCCTCAGGACATCTGTGCAGGTAGCCTGTGTTTGGGAGGGTTGTCTGTAGCATGCAACAAACTGTAGGCCAGTCCTACACATGGTTAATTGCACCTAGATATTCCCGCTGCAACGGCCATGTCTGTGGCATGACCGGGTTGCTGTTGTGTGGCTGGACACACGACGGTCCACATTCCGCCACCCATGCCGCCGCACCATGTGTATGCATGTCTGCTCTGTGCCGACTCTAAGTGTCTGAGCATGCCCAGTAGGCAGCTGTGTAGATAGACACACAGCACAGTGCACACCGCGTCGACTGCAGTTATACCCCGGGTGCATGCCTGTACCCCTTCGCAACGGCCACGTCTGTGGCATGGCCAGGTTTCTGTTGTGTGGCTGGACACACACGACGGTCCACATTCCGCCACCCATGCCGTTGCACCATGTGTATGCATGTCTGCTCTGTGCCGAGTCTAAGTGTCTGAGCATGCCCAGTAGGCAGTGATGTACTGATCAGTAGTTACTTGGTATTCCCGACTGCAGCACTAACGTGTTACTGTACGGCGACCTTGGGATGGTAACAGGCTGCGTGACTGCGCACTCTGACCTAACTCCCGATCGGGCGCATTGCCTCTGCAAATGATACCACCCATGTAGGGGTATGCCTCCTGACAGCGCTCTGCTCAGTAAACTCGGTAGCGCGTTCTGTAAATGCTTCGTACTGTAGTGTGTTCATGTAGATAGGCGTAGGTTGCCTCCGTCCCTTCCGTGTGTGTGTGTGTGTGTGTGTGTGTGTGTGTGTGTGTCTCTGTGTGTGTGTGTTTCCAGCTGCCTCTGCGACTTAACATGCTTTTAGGCGCTCCGCAACACAAATCTTGGCTATTGCCAACTATTGTCTTGCGGGTGATGTCACCAGCCTACAAGTATGCCTCCGACAGCTCTGTTCAGTAAACTCGGTAGCTGCTCTGTAAATGCTACATACTGTAGTGAGTTCATGTAGATAGGCGTAAGTTCGTCTCCCGTCCCTTCCGTGTGTGTGTGTGTGTGTGTGTGTTTCCAGCTGCCTCTGCGAATGAACATGCTTTAAGACGCTCCGCAACACATACCTTGGCTATTGCCAACTATTGTTTTGCGGGTGACGTCACCAGCCTACAAGTATGCCTCTGACAGCGCTCACTTCAGTAAACTCGGTAGCGCGTTCTGTAAATGCTTCATACTGTAGTAAGTTCATGTAGATAGGCGTAGGTTCGTCTCCCGTCCCTTCCGTGTGTGTGTGTGTGTGTGTGTGTGTGTGTGTGTGTGTGTGTGTTTCCAGCTGCCTCTGCGAATGAACATGCTTTTAGACGCTCCGCAACACATACCTTGGCTATTGCCAACTATTGTCTGGCGGGTGACGTCACCAGCCTACAAGTATGCCTCTGACGTCGCTCTCTTCAGTAAACTCGGTAGCGCGTTCTGTAAATGCTTCATACTGTAGTAAGTCCATGTAGATAGGCGTAGGTTCGTCTCCCGTCCCTTCCGTGTGTGTGTGTGTGTGTGTGTGTGTGTTTCCAGCTGCCTCTGCGAATGAACATGCTTTTAGACGCTCCTCAACACATACCTTGGCTATTGCCAACTATTGTCTGGCGGGTGACGTCACCAGCCTACAAGTATGCCTCTGACATCGCTCTCTTCAGTAAACTCGGTAGCGTGTTCTGTAAATGCTTCATACTGTAGTAAGTCCATGTAGATAGGCGTAGGTTCATCTCCCGTCCCTTCCGTGTGTGTGTGTGTGTGTGTGTGTGTGTGTGTGTGTGTGTGTGTGTGTTCCCAGCTGCCTCTGCGAATGAACATGCTTTTAGACACTCCGCAACACATACCTTGGCTATTGCCAACTATTGTCTTGCGGGTGATGTCACCAGCCTACAAGTATGCCTCCGACAGTGCTCTGTTCAGTAAACTCGGTAGCGCGTTCTGTAAATGCTTCATACTGTAGTGAGTTCATGTAGATAGGCGTAAGTTCGTCTCCCGTCCCTTCCGTGTGTGTGTGTGTGTGTGTGTGTTTCCAGCTGCCTCTGCGAATGAACATGCTTTAAGACGCTCCGCAACACATACCTTGGCTATTGCCAACTATTGTTTTGCGGGTGACGTCACCAGCCTACAAGTATGCCTCTGACAGCGCTCACTTCAGTAAACTCGGTAGCGCGTTCTGTAAATGCTTCATACTGTAGTAAGTTCATGTAGATAGGCGTAGGTTCGTCTCCCGTCCCTTCCGTGTGTGTGTGTGTGTGTGTGTGTGTGTGTGTGTGTGTGTTTCCAGCTGCCTCTGCGAATGAACATGCTTTTAGACGCTCCGCAACACATACCTTGGCTATTGCCAACTATTGTCTTGCGGGTGATGTCACCAGCCTACAAGTATGCCTCCGACAGCACTCTGTTCAGTAAACTCGGTAGCGCATTCTGTAAATGCTTCATACTGTAGTGAGTTCATGTAGATAGGCGTAAGTTCGTCTCCCGTCCCTTCCGTGTGTGTGTGTGTTTCCATTGCTTTCACAACTTCTTCTGAAAAAGCAAATTCTTAAACTGTTCACAATCAACAATGTGATACTTAAAATCTTGTTAAGACTCACATTATTGATTGTGAACATTCTTAGACTTTGCTTTTTTCTGCAGACGTTGTGGAAACGACGAAAATGTTGCATGTTTTAATAAACTGTTTAAATGTTACGAAGACTTGTGTTGTGTCGAACTACGGGGACTATTCTTGCCGCAGGTTGCTGGTTTGTTTGTGTTTCATAGTACAATATCATGTAATACGTGTGTTCATAGTATGCTTTCTGTGATGTTGACGTGTGTGTTTCGTTAGCAGTGCGTCTGTGCTTTCTATGCTGTGGCTACATGTTCATTGTTCGCATAGAAAGTGACAAATGGAAGTGTAAGGGTGGACATTTAAAGCTTGGATACCTCCATGTTATGTGTAAGTCTCACGGGGCCTACGGGTGATAGCGCATACATGTCTATGAAGTACCTTTGGATACCATATGCGACGTGTCGTGGACGAAATGTTTAAGTTGACTGTTCCATCTACCTATGTGTGACATGGTTTGTGGCCATAGGGTGCCAGCAAGTCTTTCCTGTTCATTGGGTGTTTGCCATGGTCTATTGACATCAATCCTATTAATTCACCGAAGGATGTCTTTCATTGGTGGGAACGCCATAGTTTGACCATCGTATGTCATTCCCAGCAGACGTTGAGATTGTGCCATTGGTATGTTTACACAGGTCACCCATCTGTTCCACTGTATGGAAGCGTGTGATCCCCATTGATGTGCTGGCAGATTGAGTGCTGTGTACGCCGGTATCTGTCCAGCGGTCTGGCTTTGTATGGGGAGTGTCTACTGTAGTCCCTATCTGTATTTCCTGGGTTATGCCTTGCAACAGCTGTGGGATTCCCCCAGGTTTGCAGCTATGGGTGCCATCTTGGCCGTACGTTTGCCCATCCATGGGAACTGCCTACTGGACACTAGTATAGGGCTGTAAACATTTCACAGCTGCATTTTCCATTTCCGGTTGATGATCGGCATTATTATTGCGGAGTAACGCATATGCCATGGCCACGTCCCGCACACGGGGCGGGACAACGAATCATCTGCCAATCCACACCGACACCCATTTTTGCATACCCACGATCCCATGTCTGCAACCCTCGACAGTACCCCTTGCACACCCTTCATGTGTGCGGAAATGGGATGTGAACGCACGTGTATGGACGCAGCAGCCTGGGGAGTCCTATTCATATGTCCTGCATTTCATGGACGGTTGTCATCACCCTTGAAGACGCTTGTGGTGCATATATCTACCTGTGCCGTAGTCACGGCTGTCACCTCTTCTGGTTCACACTATGCTGCCCACACTTACTTAAGGAGAAATTTTTGGGTCCTGCAATGGACACCAATGTGCATATGTAAAGTGTAGAACATGTTGGACTGTGTCCATTCGGCCAGTGGGTTTGACTGCCGCCGTATGTTCCCCAGTCCCGGATGTCTGTCTGCCTACCCATATTATGTAGTGCTACAGAACCCGTGTCCTTCCACAATTTACCCATATGGTGTTACTGTGGTACTGCAGGTTGGCAACTGCTTTAAGTAATCCTCAGAGGTACCATTGTGAACTATCCGCCACTGTATTGTCATTATAACACAGCCGGTACATGTAGAACCTATTTATTCATGACAGTATGTTATTTATGTGTGGGAACGCCATATTTTAACCATAGTATGACCTTCCTAGTTGACGTTGTTGGTGTGCCATTAATATGTGTTCCACAGGTCACCCGTATGTTCCGCCGAGTGGAAGCGGGTGATCCCCACATACTTGCTAGCACCTTGGCTGCTGTGTACGCCGGGATTCGCACGGCAGGATGGATGTCTACGGGTGTGTCTACTGTTGTTTCCATCTGTATTTCCTGTGTTATGCCTTACTACGGCTGTGTGATTGCACCAGGCTTGCTATTATGGGTGCCATCTTGTCCGTACGCTTGTCCATCCTTGGGAAATGCCTACTGGACACTGGTGTAGGGCTGTACCCATTTCACAGCTGCATGTAGCATTCTCCGGTGGATGATTGTCAGTATTGGTGGGTGGTAAGGCATGTTCTGTACCCACATCCCTCCCACGGGGCGGGACAATGGATCATCTGCCAATCATCTCCAACACCCATTTCTGCATACCCACGATCCCATGGCTGCAACCCTCGACAGTACCCATAGCAAATCCTCCATGTGTGCTGGAATGGGATGTGGACGCACATCTGTGGACTCGACAATCTGTGGATTTCTGTGCATATGTCCCGCATTTCATTCATCAACCTTGAACACTCTGGCGGTGCATATATGTAGCTGTGCCGTAGTCACGGCTGTAGTTCATCTTGGTCTTCCGCTTGCACCCAGTTGGCGTTGCAAAAGGAGGAATTTTTGGGTCCTACAATGGACACAAATGTGCATATGTAAAATGTAGAAAATGTTGGGCTGTGTCCATCTGGCCAGTGGTTATGACCGCTGCTGTATGTTCCCCACTCGCGGATGTCTGTTTGACTACACATATTATGTTGTGCTACGAAACCCATGTTCTACTACGATTAACCCAAATGGTATTGATGTAATGCTGCAGGTTGGCAAGTGCTTTAAGTAATCCTCAGAGGGCCCAGTAGGACATATACGCCACTGTATTGTCAATATAAAACAGACAGAACATGCATACCCTATTTATTCATTGAAGCATGTTCGTTATATGCGGGAACGCTAGTGTTGAAACATCGTATGACCTTCGTAGTTGAGGTTGTTAGTATGCCATTAGTATGTGTTCCACAGGTCGCCCATTTGTTCCGCAGTATGGAAGTGAGTGATACTCATGTTGATGCTGGCAGATCGAGTGCTGTGTACGCCGGTATTCGCACGGCGGTCTGACTTTGTATGGGGAGTGTCTACTGTAGTCCCTAATGTATTTCCTGTGTTATGCCTTACCGCAGCTGTGTAATTCCACCAGGTGTCCAGTTATAGGTGCCATCTTGGTCGTACACTTGTCCATCCATGGAATTGCCTACTGGACACTGATGTAGGGCTGAACACATTTTACACCTGCTTTTAGCATTACCCAGTGGATGCTTTGCATCCTTAGTGGGGAGTAAGGCACGTGCTATACCCACAGCCCTCCCACGGGGCGGGACAACAGATTATCTGCCAAACAACACCGAGCCCCATTTTGCATACCCAGGATCCCATGGCTGCAAACCCCCACGGTACGCATTACACATCCTTCATGTGTGCGGGACTGGGATGTGGACACACTTCTATGGACACGACAATCTGGGGATTTCTGTTCATATGTCCTGCATTTCATGGACAGGTATCATCAACCTTAAACACGCTGGTGGTGCATGTCTAGCTGTGCCGTAGTCACGGCTGACACTCTGTCTGGCCGATCTCAACGAGTCGAAGGTGTAAACGCAACTATTTTTGGAGTCCTACAATGGACACCGATGTGCATATGTAAAGTGTAGAACGTGTTGGACTGTCACCGTCTGGCCAGTGGTTTTGACTGCCGCTGTATGTTCCCCAATCGTGGATGTCTGCTTGAGTACCCATATTATGTATTACTTGGCCTATCTATATCCACGTGCCAGTAAGCGGAAATACAGCAAACCTTGCGTCCTGCCCATCTTCATGAACGACATTATTGAACATATATCGGCCAAAACAGACAATGACAAAAACGATAGACTCCACAGTCAAACGATACTGAGCTCTTTCACCTACTAACATGGGGCATCGTCAGAGCACGAAATGCATTACATAGTTGTCCCTTATACACTTCCTTCAGAGTCAGTTTAAAGTCAAATAATCAATAAACCTGCTCATAGTTAAGTGGACAGTGCTACAAGTCTTGATTATAACGTGACATATACAAATCAGTGTTGCATATATTACTTCATGGAAACAATAATACGACAACAATGTGTTAATATAAATACAATATTGGTCAATACAATCAGTATCTTGAAACATAGTTGATAATTGTTGTGAGTAAACCTTAGAATGTAGTGTGTTGATCAGGATATTTTATATCAATGTGTATAATTGTAGCATTACGATTCCAAAGCATGGAATCAGTAAGTACTATTTAAGCATATATTTTACAATTATGAATGTAAATGAGTGGAGGACACATCCTTAACCTTCCCTGCTTCCAGTGGATCACACACGCACACGCACACTCGCATTTCCTAATTGTGGGTTACGAGCAGGCGCACGTGCATATCCGTATTCTGTTTATATATGTTTACTGGGTCTGTGTGGTTACGTGTTTTGTGTTAGTTGTGACTATTCCGCAACATATGTCTGATCCGTTGACGGACGTGTGCAGAACGCACTTACAACTTTATACATGTAACAGTCTTTGCAGCATGGACGCATTACGCATCGCTCACATCTATATGTTCCATAGTCGTAATTCAAACGTGACTGCATTCACGTTTGCCAGTTACTGTGACCACTACACGTTAGCTGTTCGGTGTCATTAATATGCATACCCATGGTACTTAGGTACATTTACATATCCCCCCCCCGCACTCACGCACGTCACAGGCATCCATTCTCCTGCTGGGAAAGGTGCGGTACTGCATGTTAAACATTCCTTATTCCCCCTCGCTCATGGCCCAGGATGCATATGTCGTGACCGCAGGGATGTTCAGATGACAGGTGCTTATATCCCCTACGCATACAGGCCTTCGATTGTCAGGGTGTTGCTGTGGTGCTTTGGGTTTGGTCTTGTCCACCCAGTGTAAGGAACTGCCCTGACCGTGTACGAATGTTAGATGAGTCACATGGGCACGTTTTGTCTGTGTCTATGGTACCATGTCACCCCCCCCCAATTATTCATAACCGTGTGCGCCGATTGGCCGGTGTACCCATTGTAGATCTTGTTATACTAATTGCACACGGTCTGGTCGAACGGACCTATTTCCATTACTAACCCTCGGTATGTATGACCTGTGTCGCAATATTACATGGGTTTACCATTGCGTGACGGCTTTCACTGAGCCACAGACATGTCCGTTGCTTGGTTTGGGCCGGTTCCGCTGTGCTACACATTTAACATGGCGGAACAGGTTGATCAGCTCAGCCACGCGGACATCGGGTTCTCCGTCGCTGTTTAGTATTGAATCGCTATGTGGAGTTTGTTTCACAAAGCGAGACAATGTCGACATTGGTAACGGACATCTCGCGCAGTACGTCCGCACCGCCGCGGGTGACGTATGTCTGCGTTTGGGCAGCGGACAGGCATTATGCTGTGCCATTATGTCTGGGAATATATGGTTTCTTGCCATAGATGATATGCCATACTAGCAATGACCCGCGTCTGGGTGTGGGTACTGCTGTATTACCCACGAGAAGAGTGGCCTTAGGTTAAGTGGTGCCCTAGGCAGAAGTTGCCACCGCAACATCACCCGCTATCCCTCCTGGTCTACCTACACCAAACAAAGTCTGGAAAGGTGCCCGAGTAGAGCAACGCCCTAGACGGCTGCCTACTTGGCCTATGCCTAAGGCCGGCTATGTGTGTGGTCCCTCGGCATCGGACTCGAACGCCACGTCTGCCGTGGGTATGTCCAGCATTACCCACATCCAGCCGTGGTGTATTGCCATGATGTTCCATGTGTACAGTGGTGCCGGTTACCATACATATGCCTTTCTCAAAAGCCGATTTCACACTTCTGAACACTACTGTGGTCTCCTTTAAGGCCCCTGAGCCAGTGGTGAACATCACTCAAACCGCTGAATCACATACATATGCCTTCCACCAGCACCTACAGGACTGCATGGATCAGGCAATCCCATACAAAACGGAGACTCTTTGTACCACAGACAAGCATGCAGTCTGGTGGACCCCAGCCATGAACTAGCTCTACAACGACAGGAGGTAGATACTACAAGTTAAAGCGGAATACTTGTAAGGTAACACACCCTTGCTCATTATATGTGAAGAACTACAAGCTGTCATGAAATCATCCAGGGGAAATTCAACAGAGAAATTAACAAGGACTCCACAGACATTCATAAGTCCTTCTTTAGCTATGTTGGACACCTGGGAGGACACTCCCAGATATGCTCAAACCGGGTTCACAATGATGTGAAGATGACTGAACCTACACACATTGCCAGCATACTGGCTGACATGTTCAGTGCTAACATTTCCCCCCCACATGGAGAGTTATCTATACCTGAGACTTGTAGATCCTGGAACATCTGTAACGCACAGGTGGGAAATGCTGTCTCCAAGGCAGTCAACACAGCATCCATGGGACCAGATGGTGTCCCAGCTGTGTACTCCATGAACTCTATGGGGAATTAAACCCACACTTAGGACAGCTGTTTAATCTTAGCCTCACCTCAGGATACGAACGGAGTAGTAGCACAAGGCGACTGTAGTCACACTTCACATAGATGGTGCCTCCACTGACCCTGGTTATTACCATCCCATTAGCTTGACAAGCCTTATCGGCAAAGCCATGGAGAGGGATCATAATGGAACTCATAGATAAAGACATAGGGGACTCGCATACTTTGGATACAACCCAGTTTAGCTTGGTCAAAGTCAGATCATGCCTTTTACACGTGTTTGACTTTGTAGGATCAGTCACCAAGGCCATTGATGAGGGTGAAGCAGTCCATACAGCCTACCTCAACCTGGCAAAGGACTTCGACACAATACCCCCCTCGGGTATCAGTGATAAACCCATCATCTTGAACGTATATCCATACATCGCCATATGGGTTGCAAACTGGCTAAGTCACAGAACACACATGGTCATAGTTGCTGGCGCCATGTCATACTCACAGCCAGTCACAAGCGGTGTCCCATGGGGCTCAGTCCTGGGTCCACTATTTTTCAGCATCTACGTTTCCAAAGTACAAGCAAACACAGGGGGGTTATGGGTGACAATGTTTGCAGATGACTGCAAACTGGGTGCCATAGTCGGACACACATCTGACACAGATATCCTTCCGGAGTGCCTCACAGATGTGGATAAGTGGTGCCAGAGACATGGCCTACAGCTAAATGCCAGGAAATGCATAGTCATACCCTTCGGAATGAACAAGATTACCCCTAGCTACCATATAGGTGGCAATCCACTGAGCACAGAGGCAGTTACCAGGGATCTGGGGACCCGGGTTGTTGTTAACCGCTCGTTAGACACACACGTTGCTAACGTAGTTAGGTAGACCTTCCACATTGCCCACATCATCATGAAGGGATTCACATCTAGATCAGGGGAGGTCATTGTCCCCTTGTACTCATCACTCATTAGACCTATGATTGGGTACAATGCCCCGTTCAGAATGTATGTGACCCGACACCTGCAGCAGCTGGAAAGGCACCAACAGTTCATCGACAAACAGATGCAGGGTCTTAGGAATATGTGTTATACTGACCAACTGAAAGAATTCCAGATGTATACAGTTGCATACCACTTGCCCAGAGGTGACCTGTGCCTGGCATACAAGGCCATGTCGAACCCAGATCTGATGAGTATGCTTCACCTAAAGAAGTTAGATCCCTCAGAACCACAAGGGCAGGTGACGTACACCTTGACACTGTCATTAATAGAACGTGTTGGTGGGACAGATTCATCACCCAGACACTCACTATGCTGTGAAACAACATCCCAGTACATGTGAGGGCAGGCACCTCGCTGGCCTTCTGTTAGTATTTTAACATGGATGTCTGAATTGATTTATTTAAGTAACCTTCTAAATGAATATTTACATTACCACATTGTGAATCTTTACATTTCGTTGGTCTAGTTTACATTAGTCATAATCATACGGTTTATCTGTGTATATTATGGTTCATTTATATTACTAGGTGTCTGCAGTTCTTTTAATATATTGGCACAGTCCGTAGAACATATATATGTAGCTTACACAGTCAGACATTTGGAAAACATTATGTTGGTTCATCTTTCATATATATACATATATTTCTATTTCTATGAAGAATGTACCTTTCAAGCAATGTCTGATGTCCTCACTGTGTGGAATCTGTAACCCAAGTAAAGTTTGTTTGCTTGTTTGCCTTTAAGGCATGTAAGTAATACCTAGCACATCTAATTTACTGACCAATTAAGGGTTTTACATGTAGTAGGTTGGACTGCATTGTATGTATTTTGAATAAGTCTGCTTATGAAGCAGACGAAAAGAGCTTCAATAAACTATGGTGACTGCATTTAATTCCTGGTGTGCTCTGAGTGGTCACTGACGGTGTCTACAGTACCTCGTCTTTGCTTTGGACTTCATCGGCTGGTTGTCTGTGTTTGTTGTATGGGGAATGTCAAGTGTAGTCCCTATGTGTATTACTTGTGTAATGCCTTACTACGGCAGTGTAATTCCACCGGGTTTGCAGTTATGGGTGCCATCTTAGTCATACGCTTGTCCATCCATGTGAATTGCCTACTGGACACTGGTATACGGCTGTACACATTTCACACCTGCATTTTGCAATCTCCGGTAGATGGTTTGCACACATCCCTCCCACGGGGCGGGACAAAGGATTGCCTGCGAAACAACACCGAGGCCAGATTCTACATACCCAGACTCCTTTGACTGCAACAGTCGACAGTACCCATTACACATCCTTCATGTGTGCGGGACTGTGATGTGGACGCAGTTCTATGGACCGGCACCCTGGGTATTTCTGTGCATGTGTGCTGCATTTCATGGACAGCTATCATCAACATTGAACACGCTTGCGGTGCATATGTGTACCTGTGACGTGGTGACAACAATGAGATCACGTGAGTAATGCAGGAAGCTAGCAGGCATTCCATGAATGGAATTTTTGGGTCCTACAATGGACACCGATGTGCATATGTCAAGTTAGATGTTGCTGGACTGTGTCCACCTGCCCAGTGCTTTTCACTGCTGGTGTATGTTCCCGAATCGCGGATGTCTGTTTCACTACCCAGTCTACATGGTGCTACATAACCAGGTGATTTAGTACTGTGAACAAATGACATACATCCAAAGATGCTGGTTAGCAACTGCTTCATATAAACCTCAGACATCCCAATGGGACATATCCGTCACCGTATTTCCAATATAACACCACCGAACATGTTGATTACCTATGTTTTCATTTAACCATGTTGTCTTCATAGGTGGGAATGCCATAGTTTACATATCCTACTTGACGTTGTGTGTGTGCCATTAGTATGTGTTCCACAGGTCGCACATCTGTTCCGCTGTACGGTAGCGGTTGCTCCTCATTCTGTTGCTGGCAGATTGAGTGCTGTGTATGCCGGTGTTGGCACGACGGTCCGGCTTTGTATGTGGAATGTCAACTGTAGTCCCTATGTGTATTTCCTGTGTTATGCCTTACCGCGGCTGTGTAATTTACCCGGGTTTGCAGTTGTGGGTGCCATCTTGGCCATACGGTTGTCCATCCATGAGAATTGCCTACTGGACACTAGTATAGGGCTGTACACATTTCACACCTGCATTTAGCATTCTCCGGTGGATGGTTTGCATTATTAGCGGAGAGTAAGGCAGGTGCTACGCACATCCCTCCCACGGGCCGGACAAAGGATTGCCTGCGAAACAACACCGAGCCCAGAGTCTACATACCCAGAATCCCTTGACTGCAACAATCGACAGTACCCATTACACATCCTTCATGTGTGCGGACTGTGATGTGGACACAGTTCTATGGACCCGGTACCCTGGGTATTTCTGTGCATCTGTGCTGCATTACATGGACAGCTATCAGCAACATTAAACACGCTATGTGCATATGTGTACCTGTGACGACAATGAGTTCAGGTACGCATTGAAATAAGACATTATTCTGTTCTTTCCACAATTTTTGGGTCCTACAATGGACACCACTGTGCATATGTAAAGTGTAGAGCTTGTCGGACTGTGTCCTTGTGAGCAGTGGGTTTCACTGATGCTGTGTGTTCAGCAATCGCGGATGTCTGCTTGTCTACCCATACTGTGTAGTGCTACAGGAACCATGTCTTCCGACACCAGAACCCAATGGTATACATCCAATGTTGCAGGTTAGCAACCACTTTCATACCCAGGGGTCACGATTGGGAGGTATTGCCACTTTATTATCAGAACAACACCTCCAGACTGTGTACATCACGGGAACTTTAGGCCAGTCTTACCGGCCATTTGCAATTGTAATTAGCACACGTGTCAATACATGTATGATAAGACATATTATCATGCAGAAGTTAATCTATGTTATTTGGACATTGGCTTCTGCTATTGGCATCCGCGAGTGTTGCCAGTTACCATACACATTGCTTGCTCAGAGGCAGACTACACAATTCTGCACACTACTGTGGTCTCCTTTAAGGACCCTGCGCCAGTGGTCGACAGTACTGCAGCCACTGCATCAATCACATTTGCCATCTACCAGTACCTACAGGACTGCATGAACCAGGCATTCACTTACCCAACTGTGGTTCATTGTACCAATGCCAAGCATCCAGTGTGGTGTACCCCAGCCATACACAGGATGTACAACATGAGGAGGTGGCTACTACAAGGTGGAGCAGACACCTTGTGAGGTATGACACCCTTGGTCATCATATGTGTAGAGTTACACACTGTCGTGCCATGGTCCAGGGCACATTCCACAGATATACCTACATGGACCTGGCTGACAATCATACCACCTTCAGTTGCTATGCTCAACACCTGGGAGGTCACTCCCACATATGCTCTGACTGGGTTCACAAAGAGGTGGAGTTTACTCAACATACACACATTGCCAACAAACAGGCTGACAAGTCCAGTATGGACATCTCCACACCCTCCCCCACACATGAGGAGATGTCTGTACCAGCGGTTTGTGGTCAACAAATGTTCTGTGACACACAGGTGGGACATGCTCTCTCCAGGGTAGTGGACATAGTATCCATGAGACCAGCTGGTGACCCCACTGTGTACTCCACTATCTCATTGAGGTATTAGACCCACAGTTAGGACAGCTATTTCTTTGTAGCCTCACCTCAGGTAAGGTACCCAGGTTGTGTCGCATGGCAACTGTAGTCCCATGTCACAGGGCCAATGCCTCCACTGAGCCTGGTTATTACTGTCCCATTACCATGAGGAGACCTATCTGCAAAGACATGGGGAGGGATCATACTGCGGCTCGTATATGACTGCATAGGGGACATACATACTTTGCATCCAACACAGTTTGTCTTGTTCAGGGGCGGTTCATGCCTTTAAAGCATGGGTGAAATTTTTGGGACAGTCACCGAGGCCATTGATGGGGGTGTTGCAGTCCATACAGCCTACCTCGACCTGGCAAAGGCCTTCATCACATTACCCCCCTCAAGTATCGTTGATAAACCCATTGGCTGGGATGTGAACACGTACATCACAGAATGTGTTGGAAACTGTCTATGCGACACAACCCACACGGTCATAGTTGCTGGCAGCGTGTCAGACCTACTGCCTGTCGCAAGTGGTGTCCCATGGGGCGCTTCCGTGGGTCCACTCCTGTCATACATCTACATTTCCACGGTACAGGCACACACAGGGGTTTTGTGGGCAACATTGTTTGTAGATGACTGCAAAACAGGTGCCATAGTGGGACGGACATCTGACACAGATATCCTTCAAGGGGCCTCCCAGATATGCATATCTGCTGTCAGGGACATGTCCCACAGCTAAATGCTAAGTGATGCAACATCATACCTGTGGAGAACTACTAGGTCACCCCTGTCCAGCATATAGGTGGCTGTCCACTCAGCACAGGGGTGATTACCAGGATCAGGGGACAGAGTTTGCCAGTCACCATTCATTCAACACACACGTTGCTATCGTGGTTGTGTGGGACTTCTACATTGCCCACCTGTTTGTGCAGGGATTCACATCTACATCAGGCTAGGTCAATGTCTCCTTGTACCCATTACGTGTTACAGCTATGATTTACTACATTGCCCCATTCAGACTGTATCTGACCATACACCTACAGCAGCTGGGAAGCCCTCATAGGTTAATTGTTGTACAGATGCAGGATGACATCATTTTGTGTAATGCTGCCCCACTTGTAGGACCCCTGCCACATTACGTCACATACCTGCTGTTTAGTGTTGACCTGTGCCTGACATACAAGGCCATGTCAACCCATATGTCATGTGTATGCTTCACCTACTGTATCTGCATCCCTCAGAACCACTAGGGCAGGTGACATTTACCTTGTCACGGTCATTAATGGGATGTGTTGGAGTGACACATATATCACCCAGACACTCATAATGCTGTGGATCTACATCACAGTACATGTGAGACAGAGATCCTTCCTAGCCTTGTTCACGGGTGTGTTGTCCATTGGATGGAGAATTGCAGGTATAGGCCAGGGATTACATAATTATCCCTGCTTGACGGAGGTACGGCACTATCATGGGTATTTTATCTGAAGCACAGAAGGTTGGCAAAGTCATCCTAACTATGGTGTAGTGTTATGGCTGAACCTGGGACGATGGCCTACCCTGTACCTATGGACGTATGAACCTATATTCATAGTTTGTCACATTTACAATTGTCTATCCCCTATACTCTTTCTCCAGTGTATATTTCTGTGGCACATGATTGTCCTCTGTATTACATACAGGTATGCTGTGTACAGTGCACATACGTCACAGTTGATGACAGTGTATCTGTGTCCCTAACACTGTGATACCGAGGACTACCACACATCCTTCACAACATTACATGCATATGTCCATTCTATTCTTCTTTGGCCTATGGGGGGGTGTTAAGGCAAACATTACACAAGTCCCTGTTTGTGCATGCTTCATGTTGGTGTTTGACCAGGCTCCGTTGCAGTCGTGTGTTGGACAGTAGTGTTTCTGTGTGTTTGCCATGTGTTTTTATTGCTGGTACATCTGTGGGAGGTGTGGTTGGCACATGTTCCTCTTTGCAGGGACACCCATCCTGGGGTTTGTGTCATGCATCTGCACTTGGCACGTGCCATATGTCCTGTACTATTCCCACAGTCGTGTATGCCTTCATGCACTACTACTGCGTGTTACTGGCTGTTTGTATGTGGTACACATGGACATTGTGATGGTTGGCTTGACCTATTCCCATGCTAGACCGTACACATCTGTCAATTAAGTTGTTTAAATCAAACTGTAACACTCATTCGTATTTTCAAACTGACAGTCAATAACACAGGAAGCTGAGATTAATAACGTTTTACTACTGTGCAGCAGGAGGCAAAGAACTATGCAGTAAATGTTTAGACATTTGTTTTACTCTATACATGTTACAGCTGTATGAACATTGGGTATACTATCATCTTTTGCACACATTAATGATGTGGTCAGTCACAAGGCATTTACATCGCTAGAGTCCACAACGTTGTATTCCTACAACAGTGCTCAGGTAATGCTTATTAAATGTTTTCCCATGAGAATAACACAGCCTTGCAAGGCACCTTGTCAATTACAGTGTCCTTCTGTGATTGTAGCTGTTTCAAGGACCCTAGACTGTTCCGATACTGTAGTCGCTTAATTTCTTAATACGTTGCTTTGTCTCTCTGGTAAGGAGTTGTACTGTTATCTTCGATAGAGCTCACAAGGCCATCCTCCTCACGGGAAGGGGTGATGTTATGCATGTACATACATTTATTGTTCTGTAACCCAGCAGATAATTAATGCTGACAGACATAAGCCTGCTGTACTGGTTACTGCCAGGATCAGAATTCCATCACACTACAGCTTAGCTTCACCAATTACATGCAGGCTTAGTTCTACTGCCATATTGTACGGTACAATTCAATGCATTATCTAGTATTTCGAGTCTAAACTGGCACTTCATATGTGTTTCTATATATATTTTTCGAACAACATCCATCCGGCCATATGCATGTTGTTCCGTCCTTTACCTTGACTGTGTGTATTTGGCCGTCCGGCAACGCTACTCTCCACATGTGATGTCCCACCTTCCACTTCTTTGCCTGTAGCACCCTGTTAGGAAGTCCTGTTTGGTGGGCACATGTTCCGCTATATGTGATCGACTTCACTGCATAGCTAATCATCGATGCGGTGGTTCAACAACCCGACTTGTCCACATGTGTACAGTTATGTGCACCGTGTTGTATGCAAACCTATATGGTTTCGACGGGTACATACCACATGCAGGATGTACACATTCTGCAGACACATTCACATGCAGCCATTTACATATCTGTACCTGAGGTGGGTTGGTGACATGTGGGGTACGTATTTGCCCACGTGGCATTGCCTAACACAAACATCTTACCACATTTCAGGTATGCACATTGTGTGTGGATGTGTAGCTGCACACGGATGCTAGTGGGTTAGGGTGCACAGGTGTACATGGGTGGGACTGACATGTACAATGAGGCTATTGTGTATTACATCTGAATGCATGGGTTCTGCTTCTGGATATTACACTTCAACATACGCCATCCAGTGTATGCAACAGAGACGTTGCTGGGTGTGGGATATGTTGCTATGCACATGTTTGCCTGTGTTTAAGGTATCTTGATTCCTTACTGTTGTTATGTCAACACAGCTACCCGTCTATGTACTCTCACTACTGCTTGTGACCATTATGGTTGGCACCTTTTCCAATGCCCATAGTGGGGCATGTTATGTGGAAACTTCGGAATTTGCAGGACTACACATACCCACAGCAAGTGCAGTTGACAGAACTTCACTTGTTTGCCATACTATAAGCTTATTCTGTAAGCATTTAGGTTCCTTATTCATTTTCTTCTGCCATGTATGTGTTTCATATACAAATGTATTATGTTTTATACTACTATTACATGTATATTGCGGGAATATTTTTGGCAGGGGATCTGAGGTCATTTTCCATTTTTCCGATTGTTGCAGGAACACAACTGTCCAATCAGGGACTGTCCATGGCACATTGGGACAGCTGGTAACCCTGGTGACCATGCCCATGTCGCTACTGGGGTTGCCACCTTTTCCAGTTTCCAAGCTGGGATATTTACGGGACTCACATCTGACTTTACAGGCCGACATACACGGTCACTATATAGCAAAGGACTTCACTTGTTTGCCTAACTAAAAGCTTATTGTTGTGGCAGTTTGCTTGCTTATTCTGTTTCTTGTGACATTTAGGTATTTCAGTTACAGAAATAACCAATTCATGCTACCATTACATTACATACGGGATATCATTATGTCCTACAATCTTAGCACATTTGCCATTTTTAATACGTTTTTTCGGGACACAACTGCCCATAGAGAGACTGCCCCACCCAGAGTGGAATAGGTGGTGACCTTAGTCGCTGCTCCTATGTCAGTGCGGCGCGCTGACATGCTGCTGTACACCTTCTCTGAGTGTAACCACTGACGGTGCATTGCGGGACAAACGCGGTCTTATGCGTATCCTTTGCTCCTTGGATGGGTACACTTAAGCCTTCGTGGCTTGTATTTGCTTCTCCGTTTATTTGGGACGGGTACTATGCTGCATACTCTACGTGCGTTTCATTCTGCACGGGACCTGGCTGCTGCCATTACTATTATGGGCGGACCGTGGCTGTCAGCACATTAGGTTGCTCACCTCATGCCGGCTTAGACACGCCTCCAGACGCATCCTACCTGGGCTCGCTCACGTACACTACGCACGTGTCTGTGGTTGCGGTGC
This sequence comes from Protopterus annectens, assembly GCF_019279795.1. NCBI lineage: Eukaryota > Metazoa > Chordata > Ceratodontiformes > Protopteridae > Protopterus > Protopterus annectens. The sequence continues at coordinate 64,286,786 of NC_056726.1, read as the reverse complement.
ACTCTCATTAATATGCATATGGCGCTACTGCGCCGGCTATTCACTGCACCGCCGGCGCAGACCTTACGCCGGCCTTGCGCCGAGCTTCATGAATCCCGGGGCGTAACTATTACATTTTAAATATTTTGTAAACAACTTACAATACCTCAGCAACCACTCAAGTTACACACATACTGCCAGCAGCATTTTATTCATCTAGCTGAGAGCTGGCATATGAGGCTAAGGAGTTCTGTTTTACTTGGTTGTTGAGATACTTAAAACAATTTGAAAATTATATCTATATAAATTAATATCATAAAAACAACAGTTAATATCTCTTTAACTGCACTAGACAGAGGTCAAATATTAATGCAGTTGAGTTTGCTATTGTGTAAGCTTTACGATGAAATCTTTTAAAATCATGTACATAGCATGGTTTTGGAATTATTGATGCAAATATGAACAAGCATTATTTGACATCTAGCGGCATCAGTAGGAGTTAACTGCAGATGCACCTGGAGGTGTCACTTGGATGTAATGAGTTATCCACAGCTATCACAGTGCAGTCCTAGAGAGTGAAGGTGTGTTGAAACCATGCAAGAAAGATCAAACTTGAAGAGTAGTAATGAATTTCTTGTCTTTCCTTTTTAATGGCATCATTGGATCAAAGGCTGGAAAATAGTTCTAAATGCACTGCAAAGCATGCATGCCTGCATGGCTTAATTTAGATATTTATTTCATAGTTATTACTATGCACTCTTGTCCAGTAAGGGCATTTTGAAAGGATGCAGGAAAAAGCAAAGTTTTAGAATAATACTGAATTTTTTGCTTGTTTGTGGTTTTTGTTCACATCGTTATTGGATCAAAAGGTTGGAAAATAGCTCTAAATTGCACCTCAGAGCATCTGTAACTGTATGGCTTTTGGAGCTTAATAACCCACTAGATCCCTTGCTTAAAATGATTATTTATACACCATTATTACAACGTACTCTTAGCCAGTGTGTTGAAAGGAAGCAGGGAAAAGAAAATTTAAAAAGTAAGACTGAATTTCTTTCCTTGCTCATGTTCTTTTGTTCATACCATTTTTGGACAAAAAAATAATATAATAGCTCTAAAATGCAACTCATGACATCCATAGCACTGCAACTTTTGGAAGCCTGTCTACTTCCATGCTCTTGCCTTAATTTTATTATTTGTCCCATAGCTGTAGCAGTGCAATCATGGACAGCTAGTGTGTGTGTTCAAATGATGTAGAAAAAAAAAGCAAAAGTGGTTAGTAATAGTGAATGTCTGCACCTCAGAGCATGTATATCCTCATAGCTTAATTGGATCAATTATTCTATAGTTATAATAATGCACTCTTGGCCAGTTAGGGTGTGCTGAAAGGATGCAAAGTTGAGGAATAAAACTGAATTTCTTTTCTTGGTCATGATTTTGTTCAGGCCATCATTGGATGAAAAAGGTTGGGGGAAAAAACATTAAAATGTACCACAGAAAATTTAGAACTACCATGGCTTGTGGGAGCCACTAGATCCCAAGGACCCTGGCTTCCTTTATTAATTTCCTCCAAGATTATTACAGTAATATCTGGCTGAGGTGGAATATGTTGAAAGAATGCAGGAAAAAGCTGAAGAGTAAAACAAAATGAGCAAAACAGCAGAAGCAAGTAATTTGATTAACATGAGAAGGCCATGGGGGATCGAAGGACAACAGTGTGAGGCACCAAGAGATATGTATGCACGTGGGGGGGGGGGGTGTCTGGAGCACTTTCATCTAGAGTGCCATTTCAGTTCAGGTCAGCCCTGAGGCTATGTGAAGTGACAGTCTTAAATTAAATGGCTATACATCTTTAAATATTGCCAAGCTTCACACTTTCTTGACTTGTGATGAGTTAAGGTAAATCTCTTTTTGAATGACCAACAAGTTGCTTTAAATTCAAGATGAGATTGTTTAAAAATCAAGTAAATGGTTGAATCCATCTCAAACTTCATGGGACAACTTCAAGATGTTAATGATAAAACATATATTAGCCCACAAATTATTAATCAATGACCATAGCAAAAATATAAATAATCCAAAGATATGGGAACAAATTTTTATTATACCATGACCCCCCCAAAACGTGCACGCTGATTGGCCAGCGTGCCCGTTGTAAATTGAGTTATACTAATGGAAAAAGGTCCAGTCGCCCGGACTTTTTTCCATTAGTATAACTCGTTTTTTTAAAACACTGTCTTGCTATGTTAAATGGGTTTAACATAGCGAGACAGCTTTAAAATAAGCAACGGAGATCTCCGTTTATTTTAAATGTCTCGCTATGTTAAACCCATTTAAGCGAGACAGTGTTTTAAAGCAACGGAGAAAGCAAGATCTCCTGCTTTTTATGTCTCGCTATGTTAAATGAGTTTAACATAGCGAGACAGTTTAAAATAAGCAACGGAGATGTCCGTTTATTTTAAAACTGTCTCGCTATGTTAAACTCATTTAACATAGCGAGACACTAGAAACAACGGAGATCTTGCTTTCTCCGTTGCTTTTGCTACAGCTCTGATGTACCGCGCGCGCAGTACATCAGAACTGCCGCGGATGCCAGGCATCTGCGGAAGGGCAGTAAACAGGCATTATACTATGCCATTATTTAAGAAAAGTAATAGTTTCTTTTCTTAAATAATGTCATGGTATAATAGCAATAACTCACTTCTGGTGTGGGTAATGCTAAATTTACCCACGGTTGGCTTTGTTTGGTCCCTCGGGCTTCGGGACCAAACCACGCCAACGTGGTATAGCATTACCCACACCCAGGCGTGGGTTATTGCTATAATATTTTACTGGCTTAATGTTCCAAGCCCAGCTAAACCCCTGGACATATATACTATAAAATCAAAATGTTATCAGAAATTATACTATTACAAGATATTAGACCTACTGATAAGATTCTTCATATGTTCTTCTCTATTCCTTTTTGTGAAATGATGGAAGCATTCATGTAAATAGTGTACATATGTTGTAGAATTGTGGTTAGAAGCATTGTTTGGAAATTACCTGTTTTTCTTTTCTTTTTCTGTTCAAATCTTTGTATCAATAAGTTGAAAAATAATAAAGAATTATTATTGAAAAAAAAAATCAAGTAAACAAAGGTTATGTTATATAAAGTACCAAAAAATGTAATCTTTCATCCTTGTACTGTTTTCTGTAGCTATGGTGCCTAAAAGTTAGGGTATTGTCCTGCAATTGGTGGAAATTGAGGAAATTTATGTCAGTATCAGCTCTAGAATATCTCTTTTGTTGCAAAGTTCATTCCTGACCAAGTCTTTTAACAGCTTTATCCCCAGGGTTTATGGTCTCTTTGTGATTGTATCACTGTCTGTTTGAGTTGGCTGTATTATAAAGAACTGGGATATACTAAGACTACACTAAATACCTTGATTTTTTTTTGGGGGGGGGGGTTTGATAAGTCTGTCATACTCCTGGAGATGTGCATTATGAATGAGGACTTGCAAAAATATAATCTTTCAGGTGCCACAATACCCTTTGTTATTACCCAAGCTAGTCTGGCAGGAACTAAAGTGAAAGTTTAATGAGCAGTATGGTTTGATGAGGATGAGAAGGCATTCTGAGACATTATATTATTTTGTACTTAGATGATGCTCTTTACCTGAAAATTATATTGTCTGAATAAAGCATGCAACCCTTAATATTACAGGCAGCCTATTTGGGAGTGCAGTTGACAGAGATTACTTTTAAAGTTCTTATTTACTGAATAGTTGATTCACCAGTTTTCAATATCAGTAAAAGTGATCCCTTATGCTATGTGAGTTCTCAGGGCAAAAGCACTGCTCTCTGCATATTTGTCATTGATTAGATTACATTTCTTAGTCTCAGTTATCTCAGTTAGTCAGCACCGATTTTGCACCTGAGAGACAGGGTAAGGGATATTTGGCAGTATGCGTGAAGGAGTCAGGAGATGAACAGCCCTTACAACTTGCTGTGGGACCATAAATGGGGAGAATTCCAGAGGTATGGATTACTATCAAGGCACAGTCTTTGGTAGGGTGGCATGATTCCATTGATCTCAAATTCAGTATGATTAAAATGTCATTGTTGACTTTGTACAATAAAGATAAAAAGAAAAAATAAGCATGTCTTATGGTCCATGCCTCAATGCCTTGTCTGTTAAAATAAAGAGGTGGAGAAGTTACAAATTTAAATGACTACCACATCTCTAATGAGCAAGTCTGTGTTGTATCAAATTTGTAAATAAACATCAAAGTGATTTTTTTTGAGTTAATGCCCCTAGCTTCTCAGTGAGATGAACATGGTATTTCAGTCATATGCACTTGCAAATCATGTGTTCATATTCCATTATTTTGCATTTCTTTATTACTTCTCTCTCTGTGTTGTCTGCATTTCACTCCAATACAGCTACTGAACTACAAAATCATTTCATTTAAATAATGATTCCAATAAAGTCAGCAGAATATCACATATCTGTAAAACAGAACCTCTGAATCCAGATGTTTGAGCTGTAGCTCAGTTTAACTAGGACTGCAGAAATACCAAGGAAAATAAAATGCACAACATTTCTACACTGTATTTCAACTCCATTCTGGAAATGAATGTAATAAGTTGATAGAATTTATGTTTAAATATTTGAAGATAAAACCTAAAGTGAGTGAATAACCTTGTACTTCACTGAAATATTCAGGGCATAAAGTGGAGCTTGAGGGCCAGATATTATTTGCCTGTGAGGGGAGGAATATGGGTTAAGATTGTGAGCTGTAGTTCCTGTGGAACATGGTTTGATTCCCTCAACCCTCATTTGCTTGCTGTGTGACCTTGCACAATTCTCTTAACCAGACAGTGCCAGGGAGCAACTGGACATTTCGACTAGACTCCTCAATGGTCCCCTGGACTACAAGCCTAATTACTACCTGTGTTTGAGGTTATTTATATCTCAAAATAATTTGCCACCCCATCATGAAGAGATCAGTGGACCCCAGAGAGTTAAGGAATTTTAACAATGATGAGTTAAGAGGCAGAGTTATTATTTATTTATTGTTTGTTTGTTTTCTTGTCTTGGATGCCCTGGAAAATCCAACTAGGAAGTGTTCATTTTAGTGATGTTGCAGTAACAAAATTTGCAGGAATAATTCTTAAGCAGATTTAAATACATTATGCATCAAGCAGAGTTATTAGGTAATAATCACACACACTTTGCCATAATAAAATCAAAAAGAATAGTGAAAAAAAACAGGGTTTAATGTGGAGACCTTTCTTGTTTGGCATTTACTTTTCTGAAGTAAAATGCAAAGGTCTCTGGCTGACTAAGTTTGTAGATGACTGCAAACTAGGAGAAGTCAGTGAATCCCCAAATGACTAAGCCTTTCTGCAGGAAGGTTTGTCCCAGATAAATAACTGGCACCAAAATTATGGACTGAAACTAAATGCAAAAAAATTTATTTTAATATTCTTTGTTACGTTATTTACTCCAGGGAACTAGAACATTGACAATATGCCCCTAAGAGTTGACCCAGATGTTTAGGATTTGAAAACTTTCACGTAGACAGCATCCTAACTTTGACCAACATGAGTCCATTGTTGTAAGAAAGTCCTTCTATATTGCACAGCTTATAAAGAAAGGGATTGTATCAAGATCTAGGGATGTCATTGTCCCTCTTTACTTAGTCCTCATTAGGCCAGTCATTGAATATAATGGCCCCTTTGGCACATGCAACAACTGGAATGCCTACAGAGATACCTTATTAAAAAAGATACACTGCCTAAACAACACATTCCACATAGACTGACTCAAAGCCGTGTCACTATACTCACTATCCTACAGACTGTTAAGAGGTGACTTGTGTGTGACATAGAAGGCATCCTCTGACCCATTATTGATGGATTTACTGCACATCAGCAAGTCAAATGACATCATATATACTTAGATGAGTGATCTAATCTTCTTCTGCAACATCAACAGAATGGTTTGGTGGGACAGGTATATCTCACAGAGAACACTGCTGCTCTAGAACATACTCCCCACCTGTATAAAACAAAGTTAATCCCTGTCCATATTCAAGATCAACTTGGATCTATGGACGGGAAATAGAACATTTACTCCATGACTGCCCCTTGTACTACTAATTGACAGAGGCAGCTTGTAAATCATTTATCCCATATATGGGTCCCCTCAAATTATCTATGATATGATCCCAGTTATTCTCATTAGAGGAAATATATAATTATCAACCAAGAGATTGCTAAGGCTAGTCTCTAACCCAATAGGATGGGTTAATGTGAGCACATAAATAGGGGAAATTGACTAAGCTTATAATAGCCTGCAAAGGCAGTTAGCATAGTACTTACATATGAACCTATGAGAGAGAAACACGATGTAGCAAAATTAGAGAAAGAGGGCAAGAGTCAGGTTAATTTTTGTCATACAGTTTGGAATTATGTATAGCAGAACTGCAGAAATACAAGAGAAACATGAGATGCTCGTAACAAACATCAGAAACAAGGATAAACAAAAATGTTATGAACATAATAAAATTCACTTGTCTCTATTATTACCTGGATTGAATTAAAGACATAACAGTCATTAAGTTTAAGCATTCTAATTTGACTGTCCATCTGTACATAGGAGATTTTCATGTAAACACTACAATAACATGTCTGACTGCTATGGATATAATTTGTCTATGTATTTTGAAGGTATAGTTTGAAGATATTTGCAACCCAGTAAATGGAAATCAGTTTCAGAGTTGGCTAACATAGATTGGGAAGCATAAGTTACCAAATCTATTCTTAGATTTGGATATGAATATGAGAAGCCTATGAGAAACTTAAGGATGCAGTGTAGTTTTTGCCATTCCTGTGTTTCAGTGGGTAAAGGATATTGCAGTAATTAAGCAGTTTTCAGAAGAATTTTAATATAGTTAAAGACAGGGTCTGACTGAATTTAGGTCACTGCAAAGTGGGAAGGGAAGAACAGTGATGGATTATAGTACTGTATTCTGATATAAATGTAGTGAGAGGAACACTGCTTGGTTCTAAGCTAGTGTTCTGAAGTAACTCCAATTATCCTTTTACAAGGATGCCCTTGTTTGTTAAGTAAAAGGTGTTGTAGGTTACTGAACATATTCACAGAGCAACAAAAGACAGAATCAGATACAATGATGTAGTTAAGTTTACAAAACTCTGAATAAGATACATTTATTTCTTTAAAGGCATCTGTGTAGCTGGGTTTGTTTGTGTTAGCACACTATATTTTTACCAAACTTCAGTTGGTCCTCAATGGACAGTCCAAGTAGTTTCGTGGATCGGATTCACTCATGAAATAATCAAAGGCATTTGATACATTCATCCAGAATCACTTTATGGAACTGTTAGCCCCATGTGTACTCTGTTCCAGTACTTGTAGACAGCCCACTACTTTGTTGAAGAAGGCAGCGTAAAGTCCACTAGATGCTATGATGCAATTTCTCCATTCCCCCATGCATACATTCTCCTAATGATTCTGGGTATTCTCTAAGTCTCAATGCATGGGCCTTATTAATTATAATCTATAACAGGAGAATGCACTGTTTTAGCACATTAACTGAATAAAATCATCACTTTATATTCATTTTATCCTTGACTGCCAGAACACTTGGGCTTGTTTTTTCATAGTGCTGCAAAAGAAAACAGAAGAACTTAACTGGACATGTATGAATGTGCTCAGCAGTTTAAGGCTGGTAGCAGAGGCAGTAGTCTCTGTGATAATGATGTCAGTGTAAGCAACATGCTAAAACAGTATGCTGTGGCAATTTCACCATTCTGTTAAGGAGTACAATGAAAAATAAGGGTGCAAGAGCTACCCATAGAGGACATCTGGTTTCATTGGTGGGACTGCATCATTTCAACTCATAGATTGTATTTGTGCTCTAATGTAGCTAGTGAGACATGTATAGGCATTGAAGGAAAGTCAGTATGAGGCTAGAAGTTTGAGAAGCTGATGATCATATCAAATGCCTTTGAGGGATTATGAGCAGATAACCTTGTTACAGTTCAAATGCATGCAGAGATCTTTCAGTGGAGTCATATCCTGGTAAGGACAACATCATGATATGATCTAGATAAGAGATTATTGTTATTATTAAGGAGGGTTTGAAAGCACTGGGTTTGATTGTATTTCACTTGAATCTTTGAGAGGATAGACAGGGGCCAGTAAGATGTTGACAGCAGTCAAAGAATCTTTTTTAAGTAAAGACTCCACAGGGGCTTTTTTTTCCCAGAAGATATCATTCCTTCTTTAGCTAAGCCATTGTTTAGTACTGACACAAGTTATGTTATGAGCCTGGCTGCAGCAGTGAAAAATTCTGAGGGTAGATTGTCAAAAGTGCCTGATCCAGGTTTCAATTTAAGAAGGAGTTTATGGATGTATAGGATAGAATTTTAAATGACAAGAACAGGACATTTGTGATAAGACATTAAACAGTGGTGTATCAGCAATCTTTTCAGACTATTTGCTGAACTGTATTTCTGGAGTCTAAATCAATGTGATTGACAATATTAACATGTTTAAGATGAGGATGCCAGGGAAGCGTAGGTATATGGCCAGAATTTAGGAGATGATCAAAGTTTTTCTAGAAATTTGTGTGGAGAATTATTTCTGATATAGAAAGTAGTTCCTATTTCTTCTATGAAAAGTCGACTCAGCCTGGATAATAGCCTCATGCATTCATATGAGATCAAGACATACTTTTGCTTAATGTTAAATATCCCATACATGGTATCAATGTGACATCATTTTTTAATTTTTTAATAGACCCAGTTACGATTGAACATTTATATTCTGCATTCGCATAATAGAATCCTACTACAAAGTGTCTTTTGAAAACTTAAATTGAAAAATTCACCTGTCAAATCAAGACATTTCCACTTTTGTAGAGTTTAGTTTGAGTGTATGACATAGTGGAATACTCAGGACTGAATTTCTTAATATTTGGAGAATAATGGAATTGCTGTGTGCTATGCATTTTCCTAATGGACAGAATGTCTTATTATTTGGAGAATAACACAAATGTTGTGTGCTATCCATCTTCTTAACTTGCCAGAATACAGTAATAGGAAGGTGGCCATTGTAATCCTAGGCCACTGTACCATCATCTGTGATATTTCCAGAAGCAGATGTAAGGAGCATATCTGGTGTACTCTTGCAACCAGACTTTGTCACCTGTTGTCATGAAACAAATAAGTTACAGATAAACAAACGTTTCCAATGTCGGATGTCAACACTTACCATTTAACAACTTTCAGTAAATGGTTAGCACATCTTATAAAAAGAGTTCATATTTTATACTAGAATTGAGCCAGTACAGAGTCTCTTCAGCAATAAAACATGGGAGTCAGTTATGGGAAACACAGATACAAACAAAAGAGAATAAGTTTGCCATGTCAATTTTAATATGATTAAGAAATATTGCCATTGTAGGCAGCTGGAAATTTGCATGCCAGATAAGGAACATAGCAAGTAAGAATAAGGACACCATCAGACGCTTTATGCTTCTTATCAGAGGAACCAGTGTCTGAGTCTAAAGTGCCTTCCTTGGACCAAATTTCAGAAAAGGGACATGTGAACCATGGCATAGCTTGCAAGGGATATTTTCTTAATTAGTCTTAACATTGTTAAATTACTATTTACTGACTGAAGACTCTAAAAGTGAACCAGATTTTGTTGGAAAAGTTGAAAAGACTACTACTGTTGTAAGGGTTGGATTTGGATGGCTGCCTCAAGAGAGTAAATAATGAACAAATTTGCAAGTTTTTGTAATGCGACAAGTGGATTTGATGAGAATATTCTTTCAAGGATTTTGTACACTTTCAGAATGCCACCTTTCGTAATGGAGGGCAATGATTTATTATGCTGTAGAGATTGGTCCAAGAATTCATCAGGAGATTGTAAGAGTTCTGAGAGGTGGTGATTACAACAGGCAATCTCAGATCACAGGAAGAGATAACGTTCCCAACATGAGAGTTAATTAATATTCATGCAGCATAGTGCATTTGTGCAACAAAAGAAAGGGGGTGGGTCATAAATACTTCTTTATGACCTATTTTACTGTAAAATGAGATGCAAAGGCTGCAAGGCACTAAACTCTCCAAGAAAGCTTCAAGTGTTACTTTTATGAGCTGTGCGGCTTTGGTGATATTAATTATTGGCTGTGCTTTTTCCACTTAGACAGGAGTCAAGCTTCTTAACAAAACACATCTTCCTACTACTCTTCTTGATTCAAACTAGTTTATCAAAGTTCAACTTTCTGAGAGGAACCGCTATGCTGTTCTACCATTAGTCAATTTAAGTTACAGGTTATTGTTCCGGTATTGTATGACAATATATTGTGCTGAAAATTAAATAAATTAGGTCATGTAATGCTTTACAGTAAAGACAAAGATTATTACCAATGAGGCTATATGATACTCAGAACAAAGACACTGTTAAAGTCTTTTCACATTGTTTGGCTGGGATTCAGTAATCCTCCATGTAAGACTAAATAAGTCTTACACAGAAACTGCAGCCTAAGAGTATGACGTCAGCACACCATGCATATTCATGAGGGCGTGCTGACTCAACTCTAAGGCTAACATGGAGCATGCACGAGTGCAGGGGGCATGTCAGACTGCCGAGCAGTCCAAATATCCACACCCCCTGAAAGTGCCTAAATCTGCAAATGTCATCAGACATGAGCGAGTCCGCTCAAATGTGTATATCCCCAACACTACACTCCCCCACATTCTAAACCCCTGTAAAAATATAATAAAATGTAAAACTTTTTATTTTTTTATTATTCCCGATATAGCTGCCTGTATTTGCGCATGTTTGCTCAGGTTTGCCCATTGCTCAGCTACAGTTAGCAGTTTAGACATCGAAGAGGATAATAAACTACTTATATGCAAATTAAGCCAAATAGCAATAGCGGAGTGGTAGAGCCTTTGCACAAAGAGGAGGCATTCCCTGTTCGAGTCCCACCACTCCCCTTTCCATTTTCTGTAGGAAATCTGTGCATAACAATAATTCCTGACATTTACCTTTTAAATTTTAGTAAAATGCATTGAAATGGCCTATGTAGTAGTGAACGATATTTTATATATATATATATAAGAAGGTGAATTTGTTATGCATACTGATGAATGCATAAGTAAAGTATCTTAAGCAATGTGAAGCACTGCTAAGCAATGTTTACCAGTATTAAGGACATTTAAGAATAATTGCCCATAGCTTAGCAATGCTTTAACTAGCGCAATGGCTTTGCGCAGAGTTGCGCATCGTGCCAACTAGCGCAAACAAAACATGTTTGCGCGAAGCTGTGCACCGCTCTAACTAGCGCAACATCAGGCAACGTGGAGCAACTTAGAGCAACGTTGGGCAAAGTTGAGCAAAGTCGGCTAAACACAGCCACACCTCCTAGCTGGTCAGGCCAGTAGTAAAATAAAAAAGCAATGACAGGCCTTGAACCCAGGATAGTGTGCACCATAATCACAGTACTGAACCACTAAGCCATGACAACATTTGATGTTCATGCATTGTCAACACACATATACATATTAATCAAAGTTTACCCGGTGCTAAGCAGGTGTGCACTCAGCTGAGAATTTTCAAATCTGACCAATCATAAATAAGTGCGGGAAATGCTCCATAGGCGGGAATACTTGCCATAACTGGTTGTAGCTCCCATCTGCAGGCAGCATGGCTGGTGTCGGAGAGGGCTCTCACTTTCGAGTGCAACGGTGGGGCATTGAGGAGTCAAAAGTGATGGTTTGGCTATTCGTCCATAATCATGATGCCAGACTCCTGCAGGGCCAGTTCCAGGGCACTGAATACAAAGCAGAAGCCTGGAACTGTCTCGCACATGATCTCACCAGTGCCACAAGCGTCCCTCGGACTGGTGAGCAGGTCAGACACCACCACGCAGACCTGAAGAGATGCAAGCAGGACCAACTGAACCAGTGGATACAGGAGGCCCGTGGGATGCAAAATGCCCCACTACTGTGTAGGTAGCCATGGAATGAAGTATGAAAGAATTGCTATTGTAGTCGATATTATGGATAGTATATGTCTCAATATCACTTCATTTACTTGACAGCTGCAGGTGTCCGTGCTGTGAATCAGCAAGCCTATGCAGGTAGGCTGCTAAGGCTGCACCACCAGGCAGGTTAGTAATTATTCTGCATGTATTGTTATATAAAATAAGTAAGAGAGCCTGAAAAAAAGTGTTGTAGCCCAATAATAAAGGTATAATAAGTCTTGATTAACCTCTCTGCATGTACTGTTATGTAAAATAAGTGAGAAAGCATGAAAAAGAGTGTTGTAACCCATTAATAAAGGTATAATGTAGTAGTGGACAATATTTTTTATATATATATATATATATATATATATAAGAAGGTGAATTGGTTATGCATACTGATGAATGCATAAGTAACCATAATAACTCCAACCAGATTCCCAACACCTTTAATACCTACTTTATTGAAGCCATTCAAACCCTAGCCAATACTCTGCCACCTATGACCACTTGCCCATTAAATTCCACTAGGACTCCTTCTCCCACCTTTCAAATACAACCTGTACCTACATTCCTAATCTGTAACCTCCTTCAAAAACTAAAACCTTGCACCCCATCTGCTCACTGTCTGCCAGCTGAATACCTGCAAATTGCTGCAAAAGCCATAGCCTACCCTATCTCCATCCTTATCAATAGAACTATTTTAGAAAGCAAAATTCCTGCCATATGGAAAGTATCCCACATCATCCCATTACATAAAGGTGGGTCATCTACTAAACTCACCAACTTTCGGCCTATTGCCTTACTCTCTCCAATAGCTAAGATAATGGAAAAATGCATTCACAGACAACTACTTGACCACCTCCTCCAAAATAACCTACTTGCCAACTGCCAACATGGCTTCAGGCCATTCCATATCACAACCACTGCCCTGTTGTCCTTTTCTGACTCCATAAACAAAAATCGTAACAATAATGCTTTCTCCTCTGCACTATTTATTGACCTTTCAAAAGCCTTTGATATGGTAAACCACAATATACTTATAGACATACTAAAAGCCCAATCACTTGACCCACAAGCATTACAATGGTTTAAGTCCTACCTGGAAAACAGACAGGAAGCAGTACTTTGGGATAACAATCTTTCTACATCCCTCCCAATGAATATTGGAGTACCCCAAGGCTCCATCTTAGGTCCCCTACTCTTTTCCTTATTTATTAAAGATCTTCATACCCAAATTCCTCAAGTCACCTGCATACAATATGCAGATGACTCTACATTAATTTGTTCAGCCAGGACTATAGCCTCTCTCCAATCCCTCACTCAAACTGTATTCAACAGTGTTGAAAATTGGTTTACACAACACTGCCTCCTCCTGAACCTCAAAAAAACAAAATTGCTGCTCTTTGCTCCAACTCTAAAATCACCTCAACTGTACTTCACAATTACCTCAAACAATGGTGCTAACATAACCCCTGACACAACAACCCGTCTACTAGGAGTAACAATTGATAACAACCTTAGCTATGATGACCACATTAGTTCTACAATAAAGTCTGTTAACAAAAAACTAGGCACCCTTTACAGAATCAAACCCTTCCTCACCCCATCAGCCAGAATGACTATTGCCCAGACTCATCTAATCTCTACCCTGTTCTATGCTTCTGCGATACACACCAATCTGTCTAAGAACAACCTTACCAAACTTTCCACCAGTTATAATAATATAGCCAGATTTGCCACTGGTACCCCATTTAGAACTCATCACTGTCTCAAACTTAAACAACTGGGATGGCTAGAACTGCAAAATCAACTACTCTGTCAACAACTAGTTATCACCCAAAAGATCCTTTATCACCCTAACAATACCCCTATCCTCACTAATCTGATCACACCATACAAAAATCTTGAAACACTACGCTCAGCAAACAAGCTCCTTGTTGCCACTACTAAGTCAAAAAAACAAAGCTGGGGACTCACTTTTCTCCAACACAGTAGGTAAAAACTGGAACCAGCTTCCTACTGAACTATCCACCCTTGCTTCTACTTTCCAATTTAAAAAACATCTTAATGAACATCTTAAATCGCACTGGCTTTGTCCATGCTCTAACCCTGACTGACATCTTATACCCCTTCTTGCTCTCTCTACACTTCTCTTCCATACTATTTCTTTGATGCTTACTTTGTAATCTAAAAAAAAACATTATATATTATTGTCTTTGTTTATCTCTCTGTTATTGATATTAACTTCAACCTACTAAATGAAGTATTACTATTTTTGTTCTTACCAACACAGACAATGTACAGTAACTTGACTATTTACTAAATACTGTATTCTTTGTCACTGCTAGTGCTTGGAGCTTTTCTCCCCGGGCCTCTACTGAAAATGGACATATATCCAGTTAGACTAGCCCGGTCAACAAATGTAAAATAATAAATAAAATAAAAATAATAAAATAATAAGTCCTGAATAAATTCTCTGCATGTATTGTTATAAAAAATAAGTGAGAGTGCCTGTAAAAGAGTGTTGTAACCCATAAATAAAGATATAATACATCTTGAATAAGTCGTCTGCATGCACTGTAATATCAAATAAATGAGAGAGCCTCTAGAAAAGTGTGTAATGTAATTAACAAAGGTATAATTCCTGGAGTGTGTCCGTGTCACTTTCTTTGAAATGCTGTTGTACTCTTGCAGTATAGAAATATGTAGTGTTGTATTAAGCGCTGTCAACCCACACTTGGGTAGGCCCATAGAAAGTTGATGAAGGGAGTGCCAGTAGCTGCTAAGCATATATTCAGTCATCAAGTGTTGTTTCATGGCTGGCATGTATAGGTAAATCTGGCACATGAGAAGCTTGTTATTGTGTTCCCCAGAAATGTCAGTGTACTGCTAGAAATGTAGGGGGCTGTTAAAATATAACTGATAATGTCACCTGAACACATCCAGATATGTAGATATATAAATATGAATAAAATATATAAATACGTAGCAGTAACATTTGCATCCTGGACAGTTTGTATGTCAGATACAGGTCAGGTATATAAGAAACTAACAAAACCCATTTCACAACTTAATGGACATTGTCTAGTGTAATAATACATGTAGGGGATATGTACCTGCAGTCAATAGGAATGTAGTGTAAACTATAAGTACATATAAGTCGTTAATGGAGGTATCTTTTTACACCCTACTGTATGTGCATAAACAATGCAATTCCACACCTGAATGGGTATGTCTAATCTCAAAACATTTGTTGGGACATATGTCCTATTGGTTTATAAATATCTGCATTTACTTTGATGCATGTGCCCTGTTCAAATACCACAATCTTGGTGGCCTGTTGCCACCAATCCATCCTGCATGCTGTTGGAATGTCCACTGTTGTTCTATATATGCATGTGTTATGCTTGCTGTTCAACTGCTGGAACTCTGGTGTGTTGGGTTAATGGGAATATTACTTGCATGCTGTTACAACTAATTTGGAATGCTGTTGACTGTTACCAACCCATATTGTCATTAAATCCTCCTAAACATAGAACGTATGGGAAGGCCGGTCCCAGCGAACCCACCTGTCCCACCTCAGCTGGCAAAGGTACCTGGCACCAGCAGGTCCGGTGCCAAGCCTGGGACCTCCTCCTCTGTTGGCCCTGTGCCACCTTCAGGTGGAAGCGCTGCAGGGGATGGGGCTCATCCCCCCCCTGCAAGCATGGACAGAGGAGGGCCACCTATCACCCTCCAAACAGTCCGGTCTGTGGTGCGTAGGGAGATCGAACGTTCAGTCGCTGATCCTCTACGCCAGCTTGAGGCACATGTGGCGCAACTCACGGGTGAGCCTGCCCCTCCTACGCAGCCCCCAGCACAGCAACCCTCTGGGCTGTGAAGGTGCAGTGGTGACTGCCCATGGGTGGGGATCTCAGTTCCACTGTTGCAATCTGTGGGCTCATGGGCTTGCGATTTCCAAACATCCATCCCCATCAATGGTGTTCACCCACCACATGTGTCATATTCTGCCCCTTTATGCATCTTGTTTGTCTTGTTTGTTCACCTACCCACCCTACCTCCCCAAATATACCTACTTTCCCTACCCCACATTCCACTCTCACCTGAAAAAAAGGGCAATCTGCTCCCCCAAAAAAATGATGCCCCATACATAGCTGCCCATTTTGCGCACATGTCCGCTGGACACATAAACTGATATTTAATTGGCAGTACAACATACTTTGTTGTCCTCACCCCTCTCTCAGGGGTGGAAGGTTTCAAAATTCCTTCCAAATTTCTAGCAAATGCATAGCTGTTGGGCAACTATGGACCTTCCCTACACCCGTCCTTTACATCCCGAGCTGTTTTCACTACTGTCTTTCATTCTTTGTGCCCCTTTTTCACCATTTTCCTGTCTCCCCATTTTCTTTCCTTTCAAATAAATGAGCGTGGGGGTTAGCGGGAGTAAGCACGTATAAGCAGTAGTTAGCGGGTTTGCGTGAGTGTGCGCTTGTGTGCGCTTAGCTAAGTATTGCAAAGCTTCGCGCAAACCCACGCAAACCTGCTTACAACTGCTTAAAAGTGCCTTAGTCATCCTGCATGTGAGGGCCCTTGTTCTGCTCAGCAGCAAAATAAAACACCACTGTCAGTCTCGAACCCTAGATCTTGGACACACGAGACTGCATGAAGTACCACTAAGCCACAAAACAAGCTGGTGCTGAAATAAATATATCATGCATCAGAATGAGTGAATGTAAAGGAAAAATAGGAATGCCATAACAGAAAACTTGTTCTGTGGAACTTTACCAGCAGTTGTTGTAGAATTGCATTACATGACTGTGATAAGAGAACTAGCCATTCTAGCAGGAAATAATGTTACAGCAGCACTTTACAACCCACACACAGTATCGTAGATGGACAAACAGTGGCATATCTGATTAGGGCAGGGACATACATCCCAACTGTGACTACTTTCCAGGGATGTCCCTGATTTTGAAACATATGTTAGCTGTGTCCCTCTGAAACTCTCTGAAAAGTACTGACATTAGGCAGAAAGGTGGGGTATTACACATAATGAATAATGACAATAATAAGAGTTAGACACCGCATGTACTTCAGAAAAGGTGTAGTAATCCATATGCACTGGTTCTCTCGAAGTCTCCACTTACTGTCCCTATTATTTTGAAGATGTACCTCACTTTTACCTACCTTTCCCTGACTATGTTCAGATATGTACATGAGTGTTCCAGAGGCCTGGCAGAGGCAGAAACACACAGGCATATCAGCTTTTCTGCTGTTACACACTGCAAATAGCTTTGGAAGGAGTTCCACAAGCATACCCTTATGTAGGAGTACAACACTGAAATACTAAAGGATGTAGCCATGTACTGGTAGCAACTGACTGTAACAATGCCACTGTACCAGTGCTGAAAAGACCTGTGCATTGCACAGACAAAGACTAACAGGCTAACATCTGGCTACCATCTGGATAGGTCCACAGTTGGGAACTATGCAGACAGACTACTTGCCTTGATAAACTAACAGGTACACAGCAACCCTTTAAGTCCAGCAAGATAACATTCACACAATAATACATAATGCTCTCTGTACGTCTGCATCCCTACTCAAATATACAATATACCTGTGTGTTCAGGGTCTACCAAGGATGTAGGTAGGCATACTCAGTACTGGAACTGTCCAGTTTTCATGAGCAGCCTGTGCTAATGTCAATACTAAGAAAGCACAAACTGTTCAGAAGTAAGTACATTGATATTCACAGTATAGCAGTTCACAAACTGTTCATGTGCCAAAAGAATACATCTCAATAACTACTTTTATATGGCAGTTAATTGTACAATTATAAAAGAAACTACATACTCCCATGTATCTTGTGTTAGCATTTGCAGGGGTGAGTACAATTTTACACTAACAAGTGTGTACTGGAAGTGGCAACATTCAGGTCTGAGTACAACATTTAAATCACTGGCTACACCCCTAGCTTCAGATATAAGAACTATACCAACCTTCTGACTTAAACAACGGTGTCCACAGCAAACAAGTATGAGCCCCACTTTGGAAAGCTGAAAGGGCTACGCCTACCTGGCTTAGCAGTTTATAGCATTGGGTTGCTATGACAGTGAGTACTGCAATTACCACACAGCAGGCTGCACACAATTACCAAATGGTGGCCACCAATTGGTGCAGAGGCCATCACATGCACATGTGCAGATACCTATAAAAGCAGGCTGTACTTGCTGCCCACACACACAATCACTCCATTGCAGACACTGACAGAGAGAGAGAGAGAGACAGAGAGAGAGAGAGAGTGAGAGACATTAACAGCAAAAGCAAACTCAAAAGCAAAAGGAACACGGGGATTAATAATACCAACACATACAAAGGAAAGATATGTGACAGATATGTATTTACTGGCATGTAGTAGATGTTTTTGAAGAGTACTCCACATACTTTGAAACATCCATATGTGGCAGCAGTACGTATCTATGCACAGATGTCCAGTATAACTACTGCCATGGACAAATCAGTGTGTAGCTGTGTGCAGGGGGACATAACTGTGACATATGTAGCTCAGCATTAAATGTCAAACATCTGATCCATGTTATCTGTATTCTGTACTGTAGTGTGGACAATGGCTGTTTGGGGGAGTACCGCAAACAGCTATATAAAATGGATGTGATAGAGGAACACAAGCATTATAGTCATATTAATGTGTAGCTTAGCACTGGCAACTGCTGTACCAGGCTAGTATGCTAATCTAGCATTTGTAGCTATATACACACCCTCTAATATTACTGTGTGCTCACATGTGACACTTGTTCATGTTGCAGCAAGGGCCAACAGATCAGCCGTGAGGTCCAGGGACTTACAAGAGTGTGGAGCTTGTGTGTGTATGGCACACACATACGGAGAGATATATATGTGTCAGATATATTAACATCTGTACATGTGCATAGAGCAAGGGGCATACTGCAACTGTATGTGAAGGGTGGACATATATATGTTGATGAAGGCTGTTATGTGCATATATCTATGTAGTTTGTAGTGTGCGGCAAACAAGACAGCATACAGTGCTGGTATATGACATGTGGTGGTTAAACACTGTGGGTGTGATTTGTTAAGTTTGCAATGTTGCAGTGAGGCCTGCTAAAGCTACATGGGCTGAGAACACCTTCAATGCATTTCTCACAAGACTGTGCGAGATCATTACATTACTGTATACCTCACATCCTTTGCATAATTGATATTCCCACCATGAAAGGTGGACTGTATATGTGCCTATATGTATATGTATATGTACACCAATGGATGTGTATATGTATGTATATATATATATATATATATATATATATATAGAGAGAGAGAGAGAGAGACATAGTCATATATAGTGAGACAGATGCCTGGTGTCAAAGCCATGGCCTCAGGCTCAATGCATCCACTTTTACAAAACATAGTATCCCCACAGTACCACACAGGTAGTAGCCCCCAACATGTTGAACAGGTACAGATGTGTACATACAGCCAAGTGTTACTACATCTCTCCTTTGGTAATCACATTTCCAAAGGTATTTTGAAATCCCTCGGTGGATCACATAAGCAATAAGGGGTCTGCATGCATATCCACAAAGGTTGTTGTACACCTATAATGAATAGCCATCATTGACAGACTTTGCTGAGTTTGAACAGGTCTGAAATATACCTCAGTCATGAACCCTCACTCATACTATTCAATAGAAACCGGAATGAGTGTGTGTGACACGGATGACCTAGGCCAGGGATCACTGCAGTGGCTGGGCTTGTCACAAGCATACAGATGTGACCTAATGTCTGGTAAGCGGCAGCACACTCTGGCAAAGATAACAGATGTGTTCATGGAGAAAGCAGGGTTCCCACCTATGAAATAATTGAGTTCACATGTACGTATATGTATTTGCCACACAGCTATCTGGCATGTGCAATGCACATACTGTTGTCATAGTAATATGTTATACAGTAGTAAAAGCAAAACCTACAACATATTGACTAACAGTGTCATATACATAGAGCACACACAGTTACCAAATTCAGGATTCAATCCCATACCTAACTACTTTATGATACTAGAGGAGTACGCATTAACACCGCACGCTATACACATTACTGGGAGTTCTCTTTTCCACAGGTATATTTGTAGGATGGTGTCATCATCAGACTTGACAAAGATATCTATACCACTGTTAAGGTGGTTTAGTAGTCTCCAAAAAGGCTGCTTTGCTCCAAGGAGATCACACACACACACACACATATACACAGTTGCCAAGTGCAGGATTCAAACCCCTACCTAACTACTTTATCATACTAGAGAAGTACGCATTAACAGGATGTGCTATACAAATTACTGGGAGTTCTCTTTTCAACAGGTATATTTGTTGGATGGTGACATCCTCAGACTTGACAAAGATAACTATACCACTAAGGTGTTTTGGTAGTCTCCAAAAAGGTTACTCCTCTTCCAAGGAGATCACACACAAACTCACCCAGTTGTCAAGTGCAGGATTCAAACCTCTATCTAGCTACTTTATGATAATAGAGAAGTACACATTAACACAATGTGCTATACACATTACTGGGAGCTCTCTTTTTCACAAGTATATTTGTTAGATGGTGACATCATCAGACTAGACAAAGATAACTATACCAAATTTAAGGTGTTTTAGTAGTCTCCAAAAAGGTTGCTCCTCTCCAAGGAGATACACACATTCATGCAGGTGTCAACTGCAAGATTCAAACCTCTGCCAACCTACTTTATGATATTAAAGAAGTACACATTTACACGACATGCTATACACATTACTGGGGTTTCCCCTTTCCACAGGTATATTTGTAGGATGGTGACATCATCAGACTAGACAAAGTGGGTTACATTAGGTGACATTAGATGGGCTACATAGAAGGAATTTCTAAACACTTTGGCCTTGTGATCATCAAAGGAGAGTTTACTATCTACCTGGGTCCCCAGGGCCATAATTACATTGTCCGTACATACTGGATTACCACCTATGTGGTAATTTGTGTGCACTTTGTTTTATCCAAAGGGGATGACTATGCATTTGTTAGCATTCTGCTTGAGGGCATTGTTTTGACATCAGGTATCTGTCTCTGTAAGACCCTTCTGGAGGATGTCTGTGCCAGCCGTAGAGTTAATTATGGACCACAGTTAGCAGTCATCTGCAAACTTGTTCGGCCATACTCCTCCCGTGCTTGTCTGTACCTCTGCGCAGCATCTACTGAACAGGTGGGGTCCCAGGACCAAGACCTGTGGGATGCCATTTGTGACTAGTTTAGAGTCGGACATGGCACCCGCAAATCTGAACATGTGTATTTGATCTGTGAGCCAGTTAGCCACCCATCCTGTGACATAGCTGTTAATGTTCAAGCTGGTAAGCTTGTCCATGATGCCAGAGAAAGGAATGGTGTTGAAAGGCCTTAGTGAGGTCCAGGTGGGCTGTGTGGACTACTTTCACCTCCATCTATGTCCTTGGTAACTGTTTCAAAGAAGTCAACTAGGTTTAGGAGGCAGGATCTGCCTTTAACAAAGACAAGTTGGGTAGAGTCCAGTGTCTGGAGTTTCCCAATGTCTCTGTTTATGGGTTCCATGATAATTGGCTCCATAGCTTTGCAGACCAGGCTGAGTAGGCCTATAGGGCAATAGTTTCCAGGTTCTGTTGTGGCACCTTTGTGGAGCTGGATGACTGTTGCTGTATGCCATTCTTTGTGTACATAGCCTGTGGTAAGGTTGATTCTGGACAGTGAATGTAGGTGAGGGTGTAGTTCCTTTTGGGGCTGGTGTAAGCCACAGCCTGGGACACCATCCAGTCCCATTGATGCTGTGTTCTTAGCTTTGGAGAGGGCTGTTTTACCTGCATGTCCATGAAGTCTGGGTCTCTGCATTCTTCTGGGATGGACACAGGCCCTTTTGGGGGTGATGGGGGGAGAGTTTGCACTGAACTTGTCCGCCAGGATGTGGGCAATGTAATTTGGTTCAGTGTATCTTTTGCCATTTTGCAGTAGCATTCAGCATATTTGACAGCTGACACCTAAATGTTTAGTATAGCTAATGAAGGCTTCATGGTTGTTATTCATACATTCCTTGGCAATTTGTCTTTAGAAACTGGCCTTGGATTATTTTATGAGCGATCATTCATTCTTCCTAATAATGATCAGTGATGCCTTTCCTTTTGTGAAGTCTGCTCTATCGTATGTTCGTTTCCTCCTTCTGCTGTATAGCTTATTTATGGGCAATGACCACCAGATTGGTTTCTTATTTTTGGAGGAGTGCAGCTTGGTTTTATTTGGGAGGTCTCTATCCATGCATCCCTGTAGATGCTCATAGAATGCACTTGTAAATGATTCGGCAGATTGTATAGCATTATCCAATAGCAAGGGGCTTTGGAACTTTCCACTTTGGTCTTGGGAAGTGTGCAGTTTGCTTTTGAAAATATCTTCACAGTGGTTTCCTTGACTTGGGGGGGCAGGATGTGGATGTCCATTGTGATTACTTTATGATCTGATATTAGCAGCGAGGGTTTTCTCTCTGTTGTGGAACACTGGTACCCCATGTTGGTGATGATCAAGTCCAGTATATTGTCACCTCTAGTGGGCTTGGTGACCAGCTGTTCCAGGGCGTTTGAGTTTTTAAACTCTAGGAAACATTGGGCAAAGGACGTTGTACACAAGTAATTCTCCCACTCAATGTTTGGGTAGTTGTAATCTCCTCATATAATGGTGTTTGGTAGGACCTTTATATTTTCCACTGTTCTCAGGAATACTGAGTGAGGTTCCTGAGACAAGGTAGGTGATCTGTAGCAGGTTACAATCTGATAAGCAGCTTTGCCCAATGTTAGTTGCACTTTCATGGTCTCCAAGGCCTCATGCTGTGCCACTAACCTGAAGGTGTGGGTATCCATAAGCTAAATGGATACACCCCTTCCTTTTGTATTTCATTCTGAGTTTTGGGGCCGAAGAGCAGATAGATTGTGAGTGTTTTACATGGAGCATGTTCAACAGCTCTGTGTTTGACATAGCTTTGTATGTTAGGCAGAGATCACCTTTGAGTAGGGGATATGCGAGAGAGTACAGCTGGAGCATTTTGAGACAGTTTGTGTATGGCATGTATTTCAACTGCTAATGCTCTTTATTGGTATTGATATTCATTGATATTTATGACATAGCGAAGGAAAGCTTCATGGTTCTCTATGGACTCTTTGACAATATTTTTGCCAGAACATGGATTGGATAATGTTAGGAGTGCTCATTGTTTATTGATGATACTGATCAGAGATTTATTGATCTTCTTGGAATTTTCACTTTCTTTGAACAACTTAATACTTGTAGTACATAGTTTGATTGTGACAGGAGTCCAATATATTATACGGGTCTGTATTAATATAACTGCATGTGCAAGGCAGGATTTGTGAATAGTGACAAGTTTATGGGGTAAGAACTGCAACTGCAAGATATGTGTGGCCCACTGCTGTACTCAGACATGGTCTAAGTGCATGAGCATGCCCAGTATGACCTTTCAGTATGTTGTTGACTGAAATTTGCTAAATTTGTTTAAGTGTGTGAGCATGCCCAGTATGGACATATATACTATATGTGTGTGAAAAATCAAGTTGGTTTTTACTTCAGGGCTCACCTTTGTGTTGTACATCGAAAGGAAGCACGCTGTGCCTGCAGGGCTTCCATGAGTCACTTTGCATAGACTTATCAACATTTCTACATACAGGGGGGGCAGCTATTATTTGTACATTTCTACCCAGGGGACACACCTGATTGTTACTGTGGGTGTACATAGGATGAAGGGTTCACCTGACACTTATACACATTTGCTAGGCCTGCACTGCTATGTCAGGTACTCCATTTCAGTCTGTACTGTTGCGAATTGTACTGGCTTGAGACATACTACTGTACTACAGATCTTAGCTTCCAATTTCACGTATATTAGTGTGTGACGTCATAGCCTACTCAACCCACATCACACGGCCTGGCCTGCTGTTAACTGTCTGCATAGGCCTGGGGGGAATTTCAGAGGGCATGATACAGCATTTGTTTGTGTTTGCGTTAGTCTACAATTGTCCTGCTGTGTCTGTGCCAGTGAAATGCTGTCATGGCTTAGTGGTTCAGTACTGTGATGATAGTGTGCAGTATCCTGAGTTCGAGCCCTGTCACTGCTTTTTATTTTCCTGCTGGTCAGACCTGACTGGTTAAGGAACAGTAAAGCAGGTGTGAGCGTGTTTACCTGACTTTGCTTGACTTTGCCTGACTTTGCCCAACATTGCCCAATGTTGCCCAACATTGCTCAACGTTGCAATAGTTTGCGCGGTGCACAGCTACGCGTACCTGTGCTTAAATATGCTAAACAGTGGTAAAAGATGCTTAGCACTGCTTTGTATTGCTTAAAAAATAGCAATCATGCCTCAGGTGGTGCTGCAG
This sequence comes from Protopterus annectens, assembly GCF_019279795.1. Lineage (NCBI taxonomy): Eukaryota > Metazoa > Chordata > Ceratodontiformes > Protopteridae > Protopterus > Protopterus annectens. The sequence continues at coordinate 64,262,286 of NC_056726.1, read as the reverse complement.
GGCTGCCTATGTCGAATGCATATAGTACACTCCCTATACATGTTTGAAAACAGGTAGTGTCAAGTTAGACATCCCTTTTATTTTATGTGCGAGTCAGAGAGAGGTATAATTTCCAGGATTCCTACTGAGCCAGTGTATGTGTTATGCATTGCCTCTTTGCCAAGGCCAGGGCATACTGGGCATGCCTACTTCTGCCTACTGGGGCAGGCTCAGATTGTTCCTCCTCTGAGTCACACTGTGCCTGTGCAGGCCTTGGCAATGGTGGGGGACTGCTTGGCCCTGGCCCATGCTGTTCCTGCTGCAGCTGTTTTCACAGGATCATATTGTGTAACATGGCACATACCATGACAATTTGGGTACATGTAGTTGGTGAGTACTGCACGGCTCCACCAGATGTTTCCAGGCACCAGAACCATGACTTGAGCATCCCAAACACATGCTCAATTACATTTCATGTTTGTGCGTGTGCCTCATTATGGAGTTCTTGTTCAGGTGTGTGTGCATTTCTGATGGGTGTTATCAGCCACGGCTCCAGTGCGTATCCAGCATCCCCCACCAGGTGACCATCAGGGATGCCCCCATTGGCAAATGTCTGGTACAGCTGCGTCAGATGCCAGATATGGGAATCGTGGTAGCTTCCAGGGCAGCCAGCACACACATTCAGTATTATGCCCTGGGCATCGCACATGACCTGGCAGTTGATGGAGTGGAAGCCCTTGAGGTTGATGTAGGCCCTACCCCACTAACCAGCTGGTGCTTTGATGTGTATGTGCGTGCAGTCAATTGCACCCACTACCTCAGGGTATTTCGCTATTTGCTGGAAGAGATGCATATTGCTGGCCAATGCCTCACGGGAATTGGGGAAATATACATGATCACCGACATGTGCTGACATGGCATTTGGGAACTGGTGCAGTACCCTGGATGTTGATGCCTGTGAAATCCCCATCATATCACCAGTTGGTCTCTGGAAGGTACCTGTTGCTAGTATTATTAGGCCAACACATACCTTGGTTTCCACTGGGATGGGTTCCCCTCTGTTGGTTCTGTGTGTGAGGCGTGGCCTGCACAGCTCAACAATTTGCTGCAGGAGGTCTCTGTCCACTCTATAGCACTCCACTATCTCCAGCTCATGTAGCCCCTGGTAGGTTACCCTGGGTCTGTACACTCTTCTCCGTCTTCTCACTGTGGGTTGCTCAGCAGCATTTGCAATGGCACCACCCTCAGCATCTTGCACATGTTGCCTTATAATAGCAATGGCAGCCCCTAACATTTTTTGTCTCAGTTAAGCTTTTTAAGTTTTCACTTCTGTTTGTAGACTGCAGTGTTGCAGTGTTTCTGAGAAAAACATGGGGGAATGTTGTTTGCAGAGTTTGAAGTGCTGGGCTGGGCTAGTGTGCTGCCTGTGTAATTGGCTGATTCTGATTGATTTCATCTGGCAGCTCTGCTAGTTCTCCTTGGTTAACTTCCTACTACTTCTTTTCCTTCCTTTTCCCTTTCTGTTTCCACAGAGGGCAGCACCACGCAAACAAGCGCAAACACGCACACACGCATGCACACGCGTGCACACAGGCTTACACAGGCTAACACAGACTTAGGCAGGTGCACATGCGCGCACACAGGCTTAGACAGCCTTACACAGGCTTACACGGTTACACACACGCGCACACAGGCTTAGACGGGTTTACACACATGCACACGCACGCACACAGTGTAAGCATCTTTGCAAGAAACTTTAGTGATATCCACGGCGTACACCTTCGGTTTCTGGGTTTCAGTTAAGACTCTTCCAGTCCTGAGTAACTCACAGCAAACACATGCCACTCTGCTCCAATAAGCTTACAGTCTTTGATACATACCCCCTCATGATGTCACCTATCTTCTACTCTACTACTTCCCTAATCCTACACTTACACTCTAGGGCCATGGTTCACATGTCAGGGAACATTGGGATTCACTATCCTTATCCTCATTTGCATAGGATTGCCTGCTAATGCTTGGTTACATCTCTCAGACTGAGCTTCCCCCCTTAGCAGCCACTACTCAGTAGCCATGTTGTCTTCAGCCTGCCTTTCATCTGCATGGCAGAAGAATATTTTTAATAAAATGCCTATTTATGCCTTTTTTTTTTCTAGTTTTTAGAGTGCCGCATGTTTGCGTGGCGCTGCGTTATGATTAAACATCAGAGATCGGGGAAAAAAATTGTTTTTATTATTTTGCAACAGATAAAAATGCCAATGGCCTTATATTTGGCCATTGGCATGCTTCCTCAACTGGATGCATCCTTTATTTGGAGCTGTCATGGCCCGTTCTGCTATTTGCAAAATGGTACTCCGTTACCAACGGAGTACATTTCTGCAAGTAACTCTACTCTTACTCGGACAGGTTAGTGTTTCCTGGATCGCAAATTTACCTCATTTGCATAGCTTTCAGCAGCAAATGAGGTAATTTGCATAACGTAACACTGTCTGTTCAAGAGTAGTTTTAGGAACTCTCATGCACGCCCCTGCCGGCTGTTCCTGGATCGTTCGGCAGACATATTGGCTGTCTGGAGTCTTACTCTACTATTAGACTCCATGCAAGCCTTCGTGAATCCGGCCCTTTTTCTACAGGTTTCACCTTCATTATGCATCCTGAGGATTATTTATGTATTCTGGCTAAAATATTTAGGTCCAAAAAACTAAACTGCACTACATAAAGTATGTAACCAAAAAGCTAATGCACTAGTATATGTGTATTAATAATTATTTAATATTATATGAATTACACTAACATATTACTAGGAATATTATCATTACACTTTTTTCCTTTTTTTTTAATTTTAGATACAGATATGCTGTATTTTGAAGAGTAAACATATCAGTGAATTCATCTGAAATGTATAAAGTATATGGAGGATGAAGTAACGGAAAAATGTGTATCATGCTTAAATGGACACCTTCAAATAATTATTATGCCACTGATAAAGAATTCCCATATTGAAGCATCTTCTCTGAAAACAATTTATTTATTGGAGTGCAAAGAAATACTTCTAATGTTGTAGAAAAGTAGAGTTTGTTGGCTTAGCCATAACTCACAGTAAGCAAAAATAAACATATTTAAAGTAAAAATAAATCTTCAGCAAAATTCATAACTACTGTGAAGATTTCAGCAGAAAATATGCATTTACCCAGATGAAATATTATAGTTGAGTCTCATTTTTATAATATTTATATTGTTCTTTGAATAAATAACATTTTATATATATATATATATATATATATATATATATATATATATATATATGTATATATATGGATCACCTTCAGATGCCCAAAATCGCGTTTCGCCGACACACAAATCACCGACACCAAAAGACCGACAACAAAAAATACCGACAACGCAAAACACCGAAAACCATTACACCAACACACTACACGTAAACAACACAGTACACTACATAATATATCCACTATCCCTAACCCAAACCCTAACCCTAATGTCCGACACTACTGCACACTTACCCTACCTGCACCCTAACCCTAACTCACTTACCCACCCCTAACCCCAAGGTCCGACACTACCGCACACTCACCCTACCTGCACCCTAACCCTAACTCACTTACCCACCCCTAACCCCAAGGTCCGACACTACCGCACACTCACCCTACCTGCACCCTAACCCTAACTCACTTAACCCACCCCTAAACCCACAGTCCCTCACTATCGCACACACACCCTACCTGCACCCTAACCCTAACGCACTTAACCCACCCCTAAACCCACAGTCCCTCACTATCGCACACTTACCTGTCCGCTCCCTAACACTAAATCCCTCACTCTATCGCACACTTACCGAGTCTGTCGGGTTCTCACCTTGTCGGTCATCTGAGTTGTCGGTGTTTTCGTCCCGTCGGATTCCGTGTCGGCGAAACGCGTTGTCGGGCATCTGAAGGTGACCCATATATATATATATATATATATATATATATATATATATATATATATATATACACACACACACACACACACACACACACACACACACACACACACACACACACACACACACACACACATAAACCACGAAATCAGTGTGCCACACAATCACAGCCCTTAAGGTGAAATAACATTCCTAACACACTAGTAATAGGCGACTCTATAGTCAGGCACATTGACGTCTCACTCACTAGGCTGGACAAGAAGATTACTGTTAGCTGCCTGTCGGGAGCCAGAATCCACCACATAACAAAAGCACGCAGGTCACTCCAGAACAAGTACAAATATGACGCTGTCATTGTTTATTTTGGTGTGAATGACCTGAGATATACCTCCCTGGACTACATGAAAAGAGACATGGAAGAGCTCTCTGATCATGTAGCCCAAGCGGGTATGGCCCTGACCCTGAGTAGCATTCTGCCCTCACCAAGAATGATACCGCAGTGTAAAGGAAAAATGATCAATTTCAACAACTGGCTAAGCTTCTGGTGTCATTCAAAGGGGTCCAGTGTCTGTCAGCCTGGGACGACAAGCTCGACAAGCCTCATTGCTTCACAAGAGACGACTTGCACCTGTCAGCCCTAGGCTTTTGAATACTGGCTAAGGCTCATACTGCCTTTTTTAGGCAAGGCTCAAAAGTCAAACCCACCTCCATAAACAGCACAAATAAAAAAATGAGGGTTATGCTACTCAACGCCAGGAGTTTAAATCTCAAAATGCATATGCTCAAAGCACTCCTCAGTATGGAGAACGTCGACATCTGTGCAGTAACTGAAACCTGGTTCAAGGCTACACAGAGCACCCCAGCACTACCGGGCTACAACTCATACCACACATTTTGGCCACAGAACATGGACCGAAACACAAAAGGAGGGGGTGTATCCATATTCATCAAGGATACCAGCACCTCCAGGTTAGTGGCTCAGCATAATACCTCTGAGATCAACCATGTGCAACTAACATCAGGCAAATCTGCAATGCAAATTGTGGCCTGCTACAGATCACCCTCCATAACCCAGGACCACCACTCCACCTTTCTGGAGACACTGGAAAACATGAAGGTCCTACCAAACATCTTGATATTGGGCGATTTCAATTACCCTACTGTTAACTGGAAAAACTACTCAAGTACAAACTCCTAGGTCCAGCGCATCAGCTGGTAAACTCCCCTACCAGAGGTGAAAACATATTGGACCTGGTCATCACCAACATGGGTGACAGGTGTTTCACAATGGAGGTCAACCCGTCACTGGTTAGATCATACCATAAACTAATCACTCTGGATGTCCACTCCACACCACCACCTCCAACCAAGGAAACCACAATGAAAAACTTTTCTATAGCAAACTTCACCTTACTTAAGACAAAGGTGGTAAGTTTCACAGCCCCTACGCTAAAGGATAACAGTGTCCAAGATGCAGGAATCTTTACAAATGCACTCTATGAGCACCTACAAGGATGCATGGATCATGCCAACCCTAGCAAAATCAAGACTCACTCCCCTAAGAGAAGGAAACCAGTCTGGTGGAGCCCTGCCATAAACAGGCTATACAACAGAAGGAGGAAACTAGTTCAGCAAACAAAAAAGCAAATCATAAGAAGGAAAGACATCCCTGATCAGTATCAGTAAGAAACTAAGGTCCCTCATAAAATCCTCCAAGGCTAACTTCGAAAGAAAAATAACCACGGATTCAAAAGATAACCACAAAGCCTTCTTTAGCTATGTCAAGAATCAAAGTGGCAACTCACAGATATGCTCTGAGCTAGTGCAAAATAGCACAAAATATACTGAATCCATTGATATTGCCAACATCCTGGCAGATAGATTCCGTGCAAACTTCACCCCCTCTCACCCCCAAAAGGGCCCACAACAATACCAGAAAAGTGTAGTTTCCCAGAAATCAGAGATGCACAGGTGAAAACAGCCCTTTCAAAAGCCAAAAGCACAGCGTCAAAGGGGCCAGATGGTGTCCCAGGCTTCGTCTTGCACGAACTACAGAATGAACTAACCCACCACCTAAACACACTGTTCAACCTCAGCCTCTCCACAGGCTATGTGCCCATAGAATGGCACACAGCAATGGTTATTTCACTCCACAAAGGAAGGCCACAACTGACCCTGGTAACTATTGCCCCATAAGCCTGACTAGCCTGGTCTGCAAGGCTATGGAGCGCATCATCATGGAACTCACTAACAAATACATTGGGAACCTCCAAACACTTGACCCGACCCAGTTCGACTTTGTTAATGGCAGATAATGCCTACTAAACCTGGTTGACTTCTTTGAGACAGTCATCAAGGTCATAGATGAGGGGAAAGTAGTTCACACAGCCTACCTTGACCTCACCAAGGCTTTTGACACCATTCCCCACTCGGAAATTATAGAAAAACTCACCAACTTGAACATAAACCCTTACGTCACAAGATGGGTTGCCAACTGGCTTACAGACAGAACTCACACGGTAAGAATAGCGGGCTCAAGGTCCGACTCTAAACCAGTCACAAGTGGTGTCCCACAAGGCTCGGTCCTGGGACCCCTACTGTTTGGCATATACTTCTCAGAAGTACAGGCAAACACAGGAGGACTATGGCTAACCAAGTTCGCCGATGACTGCAAACTGGGAGCCATAATTGACTCTCTGGCTGACATGGGCATTCTCCAAAATGGCCTTACTGAGAAGGACACCTGGTGTCAAAGTCATGGTCTCAAGGTAAATGCCAAAAAATGCATAGTCATCCCGTTTGGGAAAAACAAAACACCCATGAATTACCACATAGGTGGCAGCCCCCTTAATACAAAAGAGGTAATAAGAGATCTGGGGACCCAGGTAGATAGTAATCTCTCCTTTGACAATCATATTGCAAAGTAGTTAGGAAATCCTTCTATGTAGCCCATCTAATTACTAAAGGGTTAGCATCTAGAAATAAAGAGGTTATAGTGCCCCTCTACTCGTCACTCATCAGACCCATCATAGAGTACAATGCCCCATTTGGGATGTACCTCACAAGACACTTCCAACAGCTGGAAAGACCACAAAAGTACCTCACCAAAAGGATTACTGGCCTCAAACATATGTCCTATGCAGTCCGACTGGAAAAACTACAGCTGTATTTAGTCGCATATCACTTACTCAGAGGTGATCTCTGCCTGACTTACAAAGCCATGTCCAACTCAGAATTGATGGACATGCTCCACCTAAAGAAATCCAAGTCACTGCGTGACACTCGTTCTAGTGAGCTAAACCTCACCACAACAATAAATAGAACATGCTGGAGGGATAGATTCCTGTCACAGAGACTCCCCATACTTTGGAACAAAATTCCTAACTACATTAGGCAGAGCCTCTCACTAGCACTCTTCAAGAGAAACCTTCATGAGTGGATGGGTAACAGAAAATACCCCCCTGGGATCACTTCATTGGCTCTTCTTTACAGAGACTCAGTTAATTAATCAATGGGGCAGCGAAAGCTGACACACTTTGGCTAGGATTATAAATGTCCTCGGGCAGAAGGCCTAGTACCTACCTATGAACCTATGAACATATATATATATATATATATATATATATATATATATATATATATATATATATATATATATATATATATAAATATATACATAAATATATATATATATGTACCTACATACATAAATATATATATATATATATATATATATATATGTATATCTATATATATATATATATATATATATATATCTATAGATATCAGCTTCCAATGTTTTATGATGCTAAACCATAAATACAGAAATAGAACAGCTGGACTTCAGATGAATAATAAATCATTCCCTGGGATTTAATAAACTCCATGTATGCTTTATGTGAAGCTTACATGGAGTTTACATGTTTTTATGGTGAGCAACAGCACTAATTACATATTCATGCCGTGCACCAGTAACTATAAACAAGTGTAGTTTCATAGCTGGCAACAGTGTTATTGGCCAGTAAACCATGAAAACCAACACAGATAGGAAACCAGATTACCGCAGAGCAAAGTAGGTTAGCAGGATTGCATGAAATGCCACAGTGATTACCATAACTTAACTATATTTCTCTATATGGTCCAAACACAGTACAGGACAGTCTATACAGTGCAGAGTATTGTAAAATCCCATTTCAGGCATTTTGTACAAAAGTTGTGTAAATGATCTGTAAGGGTACATAGACTGCCATATAAAATAAACAGTCAGGGAAAGTGTGTGTATTGAGTAGGGACACACAGATTAATTGTAGGAATGAACACAGGGAAAGAGGACAGGTGAAACATGTTAATGTATAGCAGATGAGGGCATGTCAATGGAAGACAGTTGTAGCAGGAACACCAATCACATATCAATATGGTACAGTACAGACTACACAGTGAAAATGTGTATCATGTAACTGTTACATAAAGTGACATAATAATGGAGAAGATGTCTTGGTGAGATAAGCATCCTTACATGAACAATGCAGAGGACATCAGGGATGTTATATACAATCTGGGTAGGGTGCATATTGTGAAGCTGTGCAAACTGATTTGCCTGAATATGAGTGTAATCACAGCAGAGATCTACAGCAAGTTGACACAGTTGCAGGCTCATGGACAACAGTAAAAGAAGCACTCACCAGAATAGATAATGTCAGAATACTAGTAATCCCATGTCTCTGACGTAACATATGTGATTCTCAGGGATTATAGATGATTCTGCACAAACACACTTGGACAATTATAATGACATGTCAGCAATGTATTAGGGAAATCAAGCACACCATCCTGACACTGTAACATCTGCTGGACGTGTTATGAGGGACACTGCTGTACCTGTATGTGACATTGGGTCTACTTCATAACATTGAAATTTCATAACATTGAATCTCATAACAGTGAGACCATAACATCAAAAATTCAAAACACTGAAAACCCAAAACATTGAAAATTCAGAACATTGAAAGTGTGCTTCATAACATTGAAAACTACATTGTACAAGTAAATAAGATCACCTCCACCTACAACAACATCTATCTAACAAACACACTTTCTACTATATTTATGCAGGGGGGGCAATCTCCCCTCCACCCCCATAGTCCCCCCCCCACCCCCCCCCCCCGTAAATCAAATATACCAATTCCAAGATTGCACTACAGTGGAAAAAAAGTTATTTTCCTAACCTCAGTGTATGGTGATTGTGACTGTCCCCCTGCAGAAACATAGTAGAAATTGTCTTTGTTAGTTAGGTGTTGTTATAGGTCAAGAGGATATTGTTTACATATGTATTGTAGTTTTCAATGTTATGAAGCACACTTTCAATGTTCTGAGTTTTCAATGTTTTGGGTTTTCAGTGTTTTGAGATTTAGATGTTTTGGCCTCAATGTTATGAAATTCAATGTTAGGAAATTTCACTGTTATGAAGTAGACCTGTAACATTATGATCAATACAGGCTAGTAGACTAGTGTGCATGGCAGATATATATGGCACAATCCACACTACCACAATTGTAACCCATGCCATCAATGTTGTCAAACAGCTATATGTGTACTGTGTGCATCACTGGAACAGGTATCACACATGCATCTGCTGTAACACCTTGATGGATGTTTCTGCACTATCAGACAGTAATGTTTGTGCAACATAAAGAATAGCTAGATGCAGTTAATAAGATGTGTGACAGCTCACTGTGGCAAAGGTGATACACTTCAGTTACACATCACTGGAAGATATGTAGGGAGGTGCATGAAGAAGGGTGCACTGTATTCAGTTATTGGTGTGATGAAGGCTGTGAACTGTGGAGGTATTATGGCTTTTGATGTGGATGTCCAGCGAATACTCAGCAGCTGTGTTACATATATACAAGGCAGTAGTCATCACTGTGGCCACATGCTGGTAGACGTTCCACATACCATCTGACCAAGGACACAGGTCACATACCACTTGATCTGCTTATAGAGTGCAATGTCTACATTATCCTTGGGTTGTGCGTTTGTTTTCATGACATAACAAATCCCCCCTATGTTTTTGTTTCATCTCATGTGTTGTCATGGCTGTGGCAGAAATCTTTGGTGTGTGTTGATACTGTTCATATTATACTAATCTCACAGTTGGAGTCAATGATTGCCCACAATCTGTTGTCCTTCAGGCAGCTGTTTGGACGCAGGATGTATATGTCATTTGTGACATCTGTGACTTAAATAATGGACAGAAAAGGGCATAGCAGAAAGCCCTAAAGTACAGAGCAATGTAACTGAGATATAGGTCACTTCACACAATTCAACATATTTCAATGCCACGTATGTAAACTGCTGGTCTACCCACTTAGTGATATAGCTGTTTATGGCCACATCTGACAGCATTGAGTGAATACGTCAATGTGGATTTGTATCAAATGCCTTGGCCTGGTACAACCTCAACAGGATGATAGTATTGTCATCATGCATGCCCTCAATGGCTTCTTTGATGGCATCTATCAGATGTAACAGACATGATGTAGCATTAGCAACTCACACAGGTCTGTTGCACACAATCAAGATATTACTAGTGTCCATTTAGAAAAGGTCCTTGATGACATGTTGGTGTACCTCACAGTTGAGGGGAGTCAGGATGTATCGATACATGCATGCATCAGGTGCTGTCACCCTCCCAACTCAGATGGATCCATGTTGATGTACACCTTTTTATGAGAAAAATAATCCATATAAAGGGTGTGTTGAGGTGTGCATTCAACCATGTCAGGAAGGTGTATGTGCTGAGTCACCCCACAGGCGATCTGTTGTCATAACCATTGATTCTGTGTGATAGGCCTTGATGAAAGTAAGACTGTGCATAGTGCCTATTTTGATCTGGCCTAGGGTTTTGACACAATCCCCACTCAGGTATCATTGAAAAACTCTCCCAGCTGAGATTAACTCTTATGTGACTAGATGGGTAACCAACTGGCTCACCAACAGAACACATACTGTAAAAGTTGGTGAATCAACCTCTTCCAGTAGAGCTGTCACCACTGGCATACCCCAGGAATCTGTGCTTGGGCCTTTATTGTTTGGAATCTATTTCTTGACAGTTCAAGCTAAAGTATATGGCCTTTGGCTTACCAGGATTACTAATTCTTGTATATTGGGTGCAATCATTGTGTACACCAATGATGATAACATACTACAGGAGGCGGTAACACAGACAAATGATTGGTGAAAAAGCTAAATGGTCTACAGATAAACATAAAAATTTGTATTTATTTTAGCCTTCTGCAAAGTGGAGTTCTTGGCTAATTGCAGCATTAGCAACACTCCCCCTATACTGAAGCCCAGTGGTGCAAGACCTGGGAACACATATAGATAGCAATCTGAACTTTGACCACCAAGTGTCCACAGTGGTATGGAAAGGCTACATTGTGCAGATCATAAGTCACCCCGTTATATTCAGATTTGAACATTATATAAAAACACTGGACTCGAACCTTATTCATAATACTGATAGATTATAATGCTCCCTTTTGCATGTACCTCACCAGACACCTGCAGCAGCTGCAGAGACCACAGGGGTTTCTCACCAAGAAAACATAGGGCCTACAAACCATGCCATGATGTATGTGGATAGACTGGGAATGAAAGGCATGTCACTGTAATCTGTATTGCATAGGATGAGGTGACATTTACCTGGCATCCAGGCCAGTCTGTGACCCTCATGGGAATAGTGTACATCCACAAATCAGATATAGCTGATGAAAGCAGCAGTGTATGCTGAGGAGACTACGGCAATAGCAGTGTCCCACATGCTGCTATAAAAGGCTCTCTGTATTGTCAAGCAAGTATACACAAACACACACACACACACACACACACACACACACACACACACACACACACACACACACACACACACACAAACACCAGTTGACTGCAGTGAGAATAGAACCCCTCTCTATCTAAGTACACAGAGTATAGAACTCTCTATATTTAAGGCAAGTGCCACAGCTCATGTCTGACTTGCAGGGTCTCGTACAGCACTTTATATCTGATGACATCAGCAGTGTCTGGTGAAGAGAATATGGCAATAACAGTGTCCCACATGCTGGTGTAAAAGGTTCTCTCTAATATCAAGAAAGTGCACACACACACACACACACACACACACACACACACACACACCACAGTTGACTGAAGTGAGAATAGAACTCATACTTCTCTAATCACTCAGACCATAGAACCCAGTAATTTATTCAAGTGCCATGGCACAAGTCAGATTTTTACAAGGCCGCAGGCCAACTTATAGTGCATAACATCAGCACTGGATGTAGGAGGAAAGCTGTTGGGAGGTTTGCATGAAGTGGATGTGTAGGCATGTGCAAATATCAAAATACTGTCAATCCATGGGATTGGAACAGTAACTGTTGGTTACACACTTCTGCTCTTCTGGCTAGACACACATGCACAAACACAGTTACCTTCAGTGAAAACTGAACCCCTGCCTATCGAGTATATAGACTACAGAAATCAATCATTTACACAAGCTCCTTGGCACAAGTCTGAATTTTATAAGGCTGCAGGCAAACGTATAGTGCATGACATCAGCAGTGGATGTAGGAGAGAAGATATTGGGAGGTCTGCATAGGTTCATAGCTTCATAAGTTCCAAGGAGGTTACAAGACTAATGGTCTTAGGGCCTATAAAAGCCTAGCAGTGTAAAAACCCAAATACCCTTATTGATCACTGTCAGATGTTCATTGTTAGCAAAGGGATTTTGTGATCAGCACCAACTGGCTTTGTCCATGAGAGACATATGTGCTACCCCTGGGGTGAATTCAGTTGCACTTAAATAGGGTCATTCAGGAGCACTGCTTTACATGCAGTGGGAGCCTAATATATAGGAGCAGCAATTGCTGTGAGATATATCTGTCTCTCCAGCATGTTCTGTTTATGTCACAGGCTAGGCTGAGATCCCTGGACCAAGTGATTCTTGTCCCATTTGATATGTGAATGTCCAGCATTTACATTAGGGCAGGGTATGAGACAGCTGTCTAGGCCAGACCCTGGTCACCTTTCAGCAGCCTGTATGCTACTGTGTGCAGCAACAGGACTTTCAGTATTTCCATGTATGTCATGTTTTGGAGGCCCTGGATTCTCTTGCTCAGAAATCTATGTGGTCTCCCCTGTTGCTGCAGGTGTCTGATGAGGTACACAGAGAATGGAGCATTGTACTCAATTAGTGGTCTGATAAGGGTTGAGTACAGTAGAGCTAGGATCTTCCTGATATTGGATGCAATGCTCTTGGTTATGAGGTGGGCAATGTAGAATGTGTGTCATGCAATGCCCTTAGTCATGAGGTGAGCAAAGTAGAATGTGTGTCTTGCCACTATGAAAACATGGTGATTGAAGTTTAGATTGCTATCAAATTGTGTTCCAAGTCTCACACCACTGAGTTTGAGGTTAGAGGGGGTGCTATCCATAATATAATTAGGAGAGCTACTCTTTTTGCCAAGGGGACAATGAGGCATTTTCTTGCATTAAGTTTCAGTCCATGAGTTTGGCACCAATCTTTTGTCTGTGTCAGACCTTTCTGTAATATGTTAACATCTTTGGGAACACTATATGATTGCGGCCAGTTGACAGTCTTCTGCAAACTTGGTAAGTCACAGGCCATCTACCTTTGCCTGTACTTCAGAGAAATAGTTTCCAAACAGTAAATGGCCCAGCACAGATCCTTGTGGTACTCCACTGGTAACTGGTCTACTGTGGAGGTGGACTCCCCTACTTTGACAGTGTGCATTCTGTCAGTGAGACAGTTGGCTACCCATCTAGTAATGTATGGGTTAAGCCTCAGATGGGAGGGTTTTTCTTTGATACCTGAATGGGGTATTGTGTCAAAGGGATTGGTTAAATCATGATGGGCAGCATGTTATGTTTTCCCTCGCCCAGGGCTTTGATGACATTATCAAAGAAGTACACTAGGTTTAATAAGCAGGATCTATCCTTGACAAAACCAATATGGGTCAGGTCAAGAGTGTTGAAGGTCACCAATGTCCCTGTGGAAAAGTTCCATGGTTATTCTTTCCATAGCCTTGCAGATAAGGCCAGTTGGACTTATGGGTCAATACTTCTCAGAGTCAGTAGATGGATGTGTAAGCATGTTCAACTGTGAAGATAGTTCTAGTTCTGCATGTTACCAAATTGATGTGCATTGCGTATCACACAACATTTGATATTCATGTATGTAGTGCAGTTGATATATTTGTGAAAAAGTATAGGAGACACCAGGGTTGCAGTGTGTAGGGGAAGGCAACACATAGTTGTATTGTAAATATGTGACATATAGTTTGGTTTGTAAAGTTTCCACATGTAGTTTTATGGCATAAAGAGTAAATTGGACAGTACACAGCACTAACACATGCTAAATTGTTTGTGCATGCAAGATATACATTCCCATTATTTTCCCTGTTTGCACATAATTAAGCAGTGTGCAAACACGAGCCCCATTACTAAAAGTCTGACAATTAGTATTAAGTATATGAAACACACCTGCTATTTAGCTGACTCTGTGGCAGCAGGTGTAAATGCATTAACACATTCCGTTTTGAGCCTAGATGATACTAGGTTAAAATCCAGGTGTATCTAATAGTTTTAAGTAAACACTGATAATGCAATGACATATTATTCTTTATAGTACATTCAGCAGGTGTTACTGTGCATTGACCTAGCACAACAGAGTTAAGCAGCATTGTGCAGCGGTAACTGCAGTATTGTAGAGCTGCTCAAAAGTTGCTTGGTATTGGTGCATGATGCCAAACTCCACTCAAACACAGAGGCCAAAAAGTGAAAGGATCGATAGCTTTTTCTGGTACTTATGTGTGTTGTGTGTGATTCTAGTTTTTGACCAGATTATAGGTGTGAAAATGGGGTAAATAGGAAAGTGGTGAAATGGGGAGCAAGCAGGTGTAAGAACAAAGGGAAACCAGTACAAAAATGCACAGGAGGGAGGTAGGAAAGAACCATAACTATCCATTTCTTCAACAGTAAAAACTAATCATATGTGCAGAATATTAGCTGAATTTGGACTGTCACCTCCAGAGAGAGAGGTTACAATAACATAATCATGTTGTACAGTATAGCCAATTGGACCAAATCAAGTGTATTAAGAAGACACATTTGTGAAATGGAGAGCTATGTATGGGACATTTTTTTTTTAATTCAGTATGAGAGGACTGCTGGGTAAGGGATGTAGGTATGTTTGGGTCAGGTAATTTGGGTAGGTGAGGAAGCAAATCCAAACAAACAAGAAAAGAGATAAGGATGGTGAGGGACATGAAAGGTTGGGAGACACCATGCTTGGGATGAGGGTGGGGACAACCCAAATTCATGGTCATGAAACTTGGAGGCAATGAGAATCAAGTTCTTACCCAATGGACTGTCATCACTGTCCCCTTACTCCACTGGCAGCTGGAGTGCTTGATGTCTTCTCCTCCTCCTATGGACCATGAGGTACAGCAGCCTCTCCATCCAGTGTAGGCATACACCAATGGTGGACTGCACAATTCTACACAACAGCCCTGGCATCTCCTGCTGGGTGATGAAATCTCCACCTCTGTCATTGGTCACGGAAGGTACCATTGTACCAGCTGCCAGGGCAGAACTACCTCTGGGTCCAGGTAATGCAGGGGCAACAGAAGCAGTGCTGCCAGGTTATGTCCCTGACTTGCTGGGCATAGGTGCTGGAGCCAGTGGAGCAGGGGCAGGCTGATCCACTGGGGCTGGCCTACCTCGCTGTGCTGTGGAACATTTAGTGATGTGGTTCAGATGGATGACATGGAGACATTTTGACAACACATAACAGAAAATAAAAAAGAGACATAAGAGTTGGAGTTAGAGAGAAAAAAAGAGGTTAAAGTAGAACCATCATAAGTGACCTACGATGCATTAACACAATTATACAGCTATTTTATCTGAAGTATGACATTTAAGTATACATCCTTACAAATACAAACTATAGCTAGAGATTGCTGACAGTAATCCATGACATGTGCATATTGCCCATATGTGTGTTCCAGTTATACAGATTACAGTTAACAGCAGGGCGTTTGTGTCACTTGTATAGAGTTTAATTTAATGTAAATATTATTAAAGAAATGCAGTATTGTATAGTTATGATTCATGGTATTTGAACCCATAACCTCTGACTATAGTCTAACATTTGACTCCTAAAGTTGGTTTGTGCTACAGAGTAATGCATGTATACTTGCTTTTACAGTTAGGATATGCATGCTCAATTTGCTACAACTGTGTAAAAAACCTATATTTAACTTTTAAAGCTACAATAACACTTCTCTTCTGCTGCATACATACCACTTGCTTCCCTCAGTCTCTCCATTTGAGCAACATGAGCCTCTCTATTGAACTCACATTTGGCATTAGCTGGGAAAGAACAGAAAAGTACAGAAGAGCATTATGTATACCAGTCTTGTCTATATTTAGCTTTCTAACTATTGCAAGTACTCTCTTATGATCATACTTACACAGCTATGCAAAGTATGTGGTCTCAAATTCATTCAACCAATAGTTTAGGGTATCCCTTACATATCAGTATAGGTCAGCCAAATGATGCTGACACTGCTCTCCAGTGCATGGGTTTACAGTATCACTGGATACAGCCTGAGCCAAATTATTCCATGCCTCAGACTTGTACTGGGAGTCAGAATAGCACCCTTGCCAAAAGCATTTGGCTGTGGCGCTTTACCAGGATTCCAATAAATATCCTGGACTCCTGGACACACAACCTCTGTGCCGTAAAATGGGCACCTTCCTCTCTAATGCCAGACATATCTAATATCTGAACTAGAGCAAAGGCAACTGATGCTTTCCTGCCAATTCCAGTTATCGTATTTACTGGTAGTGCACAGACCTGGGCAATAATGCCAGCTGTGTTGCATGATTTTAAGCAGAGTGCAAAAGTGGCAAGCAGTGTGGAAATAAATACTTGGGATTGGAAGGTTCATCTTATACTTGACATTAGTTTGAAGGGTGTCTGATGATGTAGCCTGGAAATATATTATGAAAATTGGGAGGTAACTGTTAGGTGAGTTAAATTTGCATAAATGCACTGGGGGCATAAATGTCATGACCTGACACATTTGATTTTGTCTTTATACACTGATAAAATTGAATTTTACAGTGTGGGCTTGACACCTAGGCATAAGGGGCAAAACATTTTCTTCTACAGTGTTGATTTTCCATCTTTCCAGCATACAAGGCACGCACGCAAGACAGTTGGTGCTCGGTCCAAACCACAATTATGAAACAGAAAAACGGGACCAGCACTCAGAGGCAGCAGTTAAAATATATATTTAATTAGATTGTAACAACAACCTAATGTATAATGCACATACCGGTTTCGGCCAACAATGCCTTTCTCAATGTGTCTAATCCAAACAATTTAATTACAGCCCATAATGCATTCAGCTAACAATTTATACTGCCTTCTTAAAGTGGTATGTTCCACATTCATTCTATATTACTGACAGTTAAGCTAAACACATAGACTCCATATTTTACAAATGAATTCACCAAAATAAACCAAAATAAACCTGTTACCTACAACAAAGTATAACTTCAATGTTATTTTTGTAATCAATCTGTAATTTATACATATTTATATGGTGAAATCCATTTATAACAGCAATATTAAACCAGATATGAGTAATATTAATTATATGTTATGGATGAAAATTTGTGAATTATTCAACATATTTTAACTTTTTAGGGTACATCTGTTGAATGACATGTTATATATCCAATGTAATGCATGGAAAGATGCAAGAAATTTAAAGAATAATGATAGATATTAAAAATTATGATAATAATACTATATCTTAGATAACATATCACATTTAGATCAATATTATTCCACTTTGAATATCACATTGAATACCATTTATCCTTCATGTACATGATATTCATTAAGTCCAGGTTTAAAAAGGGCCCCAAGTGTAGTAATCCATCTTTCTTCCATATTATTTAATCTATTGTGCCAACCCATTTTGAAATTCCTGTGTGATTGTATTCTGTCTATTATAGTGAACTGAAATGAAGCTGTAGTATGTTGTCTAGTGTGTTTATATAGTGCGTTGGTTATGCGCCTATTTCGAATGGCGCTTAAATGTTCACTAATTCTGATCCTCATAGGCCTAGAAGTCTGACCTACATAAAAAGCAGAGCAAGAACATTGTGCCAAATATGTCACCCAGTCCGAACTGCAGTTTCCAAAGATTTTGATGTTAAAAATTTTTGGTGTATTTTTGCTGGTGAATTCTTTTGTTTTGCGAATATGTTGACATAAACTGCAGTGTCCACATGGATAACAGCCAACCAATGTGTCTCCAAATAATGTGGTTTGGTGTTGTATACCAGGAAGGCGGCGTTTGTAATGTGCAAAATTAGACTGTATATTTCGTCCTCTTCGATAGGAAAATGAACAATTTTCTGGAAGAATATCCCTAAGAAAGGAATTAGACTGTAAGGTTCCCCAATGTTTTTCAACAATATTTCTGAACCATTTGGTATTATTACCATATGTAGTAATCAGCCTGATTGGTTGTTTAGCGGACTGAAGCCCTTCCATAGATTTATTGTATTGAAGTAAATCCCCACGTCTTTTTTTGTCAATTTGTGCAACTGTGTTGTTGAGTCGGTTGATATTATATCCTCTGTCTGTAAATCTGGCAGTTAATTCACAAGTTTTTTTGTGATATTCCATATCGGATGAACAAATCCTTTTAAGCCGTATATATTGTGATTTTGGAATATTAGTAATGATGTGGCGGGGATGGGAACTTGTTGCATGTAGAATGGTGTTATATTGCGGAAATTTCCGATGTATTGTTGTTGACAAGGTATGATCTTCCAGTCTATTAATCAATACATCCAAAAACACAATTTCTGTATATCCAATGTTGATCGTAAATTCAATGTCCCATGGGTTTTTGTTAAGATATGCCACAAACTTGGTAAGGACCTCTCGGCTACCTCGCCACACCAACCAACAGTCATCTAAACATCTCCGCCATATATCCATATGTTCCAAAAAGATGTTTCGCTGGTTGTCATAAATAAGATGTAGTTCCAAATACCCCATGAAGAGATCAGCATAAATTGGAGCAAAGGAAGCTCCCATCGCTGTACCCTTAATTTGCCAAAATGGTATCCCTTCAAAGTAGAATATATTTTTTTGTAAAACAAATTTGGTAAGTTGGATAAGGAAATTGTTGAATCCAGTGGAATACAATTTTGCTTCTGTGAGCCAGTATGTTACAGCTTGAATACCTGCTGAATGTGGTATACTTGTGTATAGAGATGTTACATCTAATGTATACAAAAGCCAATTTTCCTCCAGTTGAGAATCTTCAAGGATGTTTAGAAATTGGGTCGTGTCTTGAATTCATGATCGTACCATGGATAATAGTGGTTTAAGATATTCTGTTAACAAAGCGGACAGTGGTTCAGTTAAGGACCCATGACCAGACACTATAGGTCTACCCGGGGGGTTATTTAAATTTTTGTGTGTCTTTGGTATTAAATAAAGAAATTGAGGCATGGGTTCTGATACTTTTAGTTGGTTCGCCACCTGAGATGAAATAATTTCTTCTTCTTCCGCCAAATCCAAAAATGAATCTATTTCAGATTGAAAATTAGAAGTAGGATCTATTGCCATCTTGATGTAGAACCTAGAATCTGATAGCTGTGTTATTGCCTCTGCCTTATATTTAGTATAATCCATGACGACAATTCCACCTCCTTTGTCTGCATTGGTAATGACAATGTTTTTATTTTGTTGTAGATGTATTAATGCTTCCCGTTCTTGTTTGTTTAAATTGTTACGTACAGTTTCAAGGTTTTTTGAAAAATGTAAATCCCTTAAAACACATTCCTTAAATGTCGATACATATTTATCCATTGGGGGCGTGAATGAAGATTTGCCAAATTTGAAACCTGTAGATCTTTGAGAGTTATTAGTGTCTGAAAAAAATAGTTTAAGGTTAAGATTTCTACAAAAATTGTTAATGTCTTCTACAAATGAATGTTCTGACACCGATGCTGTGGGTACAAAATTTAGTCCTTTATTGAGTACTTGGTATTGACATTCTGTTAATTCTACGGATGAGATATTCAAAACATTATTTATTGTGTTGTGACTTGTTTGAGTAGTGTCTGTAAACTGGTGGGACCTCTGTCCTTGTTTATGTTTGTGCTTCCTGCCTCCTCTGCGTGTCTGTCCCCTAAAGGGATAGATTGTTTTCTTTTGGCTACTGGGGACGCCTGGTTGGAGGAAACATCTCCATCCGTAGTGGATGAATAGTCATCATCTATAGTGACAACATTTCTATTATCTGATTTTTTTTTAATATGGATCTTGGTCGTTTTCTACCTCTGGGAAATTTAAATGTATCATCATTAAATCTGACATTTTTTGCAGTGACAAAGGGTATGCCTTGTTCATAATCACCTACGTCTCGATTAAATTTATGTAGCTTCCTTTTCTTTAAGTCTGTTTCAATGTGCTCTAGTTCTTTAGATAGTTGTGTCAACTGGTCTAAATAATAAGTTGTAGAAGAAAAACCTTCAACCTCAGAACAGGTTTTATGTAGTTCAGGAGTAAGGATCTCAATGTTTCTTTCATAATACTTAATAAGGCAATCTATAAGTAACATTGAAGCCTGATGTTGTGCCTTGGCCCAGTCTTGTCTTAGTTCTTCATCAATATTGGGAACCAAAGGTTGTAACTTAATACGAAGCCCTCTGGGAGTTATATCCTTAATTTTGTATGCTTTAAATGATTTCAAGTGCCAAATATTGGTTCTAAAGGTCTTCATTTGACGTTGTAACTTGGTAAATCTCTGTGTACATTTATCCTTAGAATTGATATTGCTATCATTCATAGGTGTATGGTCCAAATTGAGCCCAAAGACTTCTAAATTGTCCTTATCCGCAGTCAAACCTTTTAAGAGGTCATTTAAATCCATGGTTGCTATGATGATGTCCAAACCCTTCTATTAATAAAAATAGATCTATATAGTTTTTAGTATAATTTTGGATATATCCAAAGGTGTTTTTGATGTATTTATATTGTGTATTGTCAAATTGCCTGAGCCAATTATTATTAGATTTTTTGTATTTTATTAATTGCTGGTGCATAAAGCAACCTGCAGTTGGACACAATCAGTACACCTTAACCTTAATATGTATTCTAATATTTAGATCCTTACAATAAGTGTAGTAGATTTAATGTGATCTCATGATCAACCACCGTAAGGATCCCAAATGTTTATAATCTTCACCTTCCCTTACAATTAGTGGAACCACCTTAGGAACAATGGTTGTAATCACAACTGTTGGAAAGGATTGCCACCGTAAGGGTATATTTAAGTCGAATGTTATTTCTCTCACTTCTAAATAATATTGGGTTCAGGTCAATATAAACAATATGTGTGATAAACACCTCACTAGTTTTGAAAAATCAAATTCGGATATGTCCAAAACTGAGATCTCATTTATTAACACAAGTAAATGTGAAAAACCCACATCTAAAAATAAATATTTGTTTCAAACAGCATCAGTGCAACCACTGACTTTAAGCTATTCTAAATGGTGACCTATATATAAAACACATATGGTTTAGTCCTGATCAAATTTGAACGCTTAGTATGATTTACTATATCTAAAATATTTGGACCATATTATAATTGTAAAGAAAGAATACTATTGGATTTATTCTTTCCATCAATATAAGGAATATATAAGTTACAACCAAGTTCCCAGAAATATTCGTATTTTTTCTTTTTACTGCCAGTGCCACATGATTCCTGTGTATATTATGTCATATATATTATAGTGATTTTGACCTGCCACAAGATATTGCAGAATTGTGATGAGGGGACCATCTATATTGTTAGGGTGTAATCCACCTTGTTTCTGTATTGATAAAAATATTCAATACATAGCCTTCTACATGTGTTGGAAACTTTAATAATAATGGTGTTGAGCCCTACCATGCAGCTTTATAAATATTGATGTAATAATCAAATGGATCCTTATGTTCAATCAAAATTGTTGGCTATTCATTATATCAATGAATTTCCACACAGTGTGGTTTAACAAATATTGACAGACCGTGTCCATACAATATACACCTAACTAAGTAAATCAATGTTCTTCCTGCAAATGTATTCACGTATATTCATGAGTTATTCTGAACACATGTTATTATCAGCCTTTTGTATGAACACTTCTCTACTTTAACTTTTATCCTTGAATATATTTTATGTTGATAGTCCTATATCAAAACAGCTGCTTGGATTGTATTTTTTAAATATTAGATGTTATACAAAAATACAATATAAAGTGAATATATGCAAAACCAAAACTCTTAATGTTCTGTTAATCCAATTTTAACAAAGTAAAAATCCAAAAAAATGTCTTGCATTCTAATAATGTTGTACCTAATATTTAGTAAAGAACAGAACAAAGTTTAGTAAGTCTTTGCTTCAAATTTTCCAAGCACCCATGTTATGCATAACATATTACATCATTGTAAAGTTCTGATAAAAAAAGCTATGTTGTTAACATTATGCAAAAACACAAACACATTCAGGTTTGAAATCCTTCTTGCATCTGGCTCAAAAGCAGTTTCCTTAGTCCCAACCACGAACTGTTATTCTCACAGGCCAAAATTACAACTATTTAGTTCATAAAGAAAGGAGCCAAAAATGGCCGCTGATTACTGTTGGACGCCCCCTAGTTGTATTGACTAAAAAATAGTAAGGCGAACCGTCCTAAACACATGTTATTATCAGCTTTTTATATAAACACTTTGCCACTTGAACCTTATCCTGAAATGTATTGATGTTAATAATAATATATCAAACACGCGCTTAGACTATAGCTTTGCAATATTAAATATTATACCAAGATACAATATAAGGAAAATATGTACGAAAACAAAACCATTAATGCGCTGTTAATCAGATTTTGGCAAAGTAAAAAACTCTACAAAAAATATGTTACATCCGTATAATGTTGTACCTGACCTTTAGTAAAAGCAGAATAAAGTTTGGAACAATATTTGCTGCAAATTTTCAAAGCCCCCAGATTGTGCATGACATATTATATCGTTTTAAGGTTCTAATATAACATTAAAGTATATTATTGTCATTATACAAAAACACAAACAAATTGAGGTTTAAAGTCCTTCTTGCTTCTGGCAAAAAACAGTTTCCTTAGCCCCGACCACGAACAGTTATTCACACAGACCAAAATTGCAACCGTTTAAGTTCGTAAAGAAAAGAGGCCAAAATGGCCTAGTTTCTGGTCGGCGCCCTGTGGTAATATTAAGTAAGAAATAGCATTGCAAACCACAATTACATGTACTCTTCTCCGTCAAATGTCAGAAGGTCCAAACAGTTTGATGATATTTCAGTTCCTGATCCAAACGTAACGAAACTGAACTTGTATTAGACCAAAATAGATGCACAACTTATTTTACTGGCGTTTTTACCAACACATATATTCTGGCCCTAAACACAAATGTATGTCACGAACATTCATATATTTACCCACGGACTTCAAGTCTTATATGTTCTACCAAAATCGGAAGAATCTGTTGATATAACAAATGCGAAATCCACCTTGCTTCTGGTTACTGTTCGTATTTGAAATACAGATGTCTGAGATTCAATGCAGAAACCCTTACTATAATCCACACTGGTTTAAAGTTGAAGTTCCCAATCGAATCGGGTGTACTGGTCGCTGAATTAAATAAGCAAAGCCACAATGTTTGGATAACGAAAAAGATGTTCTCCTGCTACCTGGCGTCCCCAGCGTGAAAGAAACAGTCAGTCCAGCATACAAGGCACGCACGCAAGACAGTTGGTGCTCGGTCCAAACCACAATTATGAAACAGAAAAAAGGGACCAGCACTCAGAGGCAGCAGTTAAAATATATATTTAATTAGATTGTAACAACAACCTAATGTATAATGCACATACCGGTTTCGGCCAACAATGCCTTTCTCAATGTGTCTAATCCAAACAATTTAATTACAGCCCATAATGCATTCAGCTAACAATTTATACTGCCTTCTTAAAGTGGTATGTTCCACATTCATTCTATATTACTGACAGTTAAGCTAAACACATAGACTCCATATTTTACAAATGAATTCACCAAAATAAACCAAAATAAACCTGTTACCTACAACAAAGTATAACTTCAATGTTATTTTCCATCTTTGCCACAGAAGAAGTGCTGCTCAGACATAGTCAGGAATCATTCATAAATACAGGTGATACCTTGTGGTGTTACAAATGCATGGTGTGACCTGACAAGGTTCCTGTATATAGTCCAGCTGTGCATGTGTGTTATGTAATTATGAAGGCCATGCAAATTAAGATAGCAGAATTATAGTTACAGAAATATAATAGACAGTATAACCTCAGTCATACATCTGAAAACACAATAAGGGTGTCTTGTCTCTCATACATATCATTTATATCAGCTCCACTATCTAAAGTGGTATAAGTAAGAGTGAATATAATGGGAAGTGAAACAACAGTAAAAATGTATGGAATATCCTGTATTATAACCCAGGACCATATGTATGGCAGGTCTACACTTAAACATGTTGCTACAGGAATATTGAAAAGGCACTTGTCTATTTTTCAGTTCATTGCTATAAAATGCACTGAAACAACAGTAAAAATAGGTTGCATACCCTGTACTAGAACCCATGGCCATCTGTACTCCAGCACTACACTTAAATCTGCTGCCACAGGACTAGTTAAATGACATTTCCATAAATGTTTTACTCATTCTTAGGTTCTTAGTGTTAACCTCTGTGCAACATCGCTTAGCATATTGCATGGTGCCTGACAAATTTAATTGAACGTATCTGTTTTCACTTATTGCCTGTCTGAGTCCTGTCTGCAGGTGTTCTGCTGGTGTTCTGGTTCCTAGGTGGGCCACTAATCCAGGTTTGTGCAGTGATAAGCTTCATGCAAATGAGATAAGCACAGTGAAACCTGAAATTCATTTTCCTTGTTTGTGGTAAGCCATGCACCGCACAAACACTGACCAAAAAAAAAAAAAATTAAAAAGGAAACTGAGTAAAAGAACTGTATGACACTACAAAATGTTAGTACACATGAAATATTTGCACATAGGTATGGATTTGACCTCTCACTCCCATGAATCTTCAGAACTCAGTAAGGGTACCCTATCCCTCTTTGCCACACAAACACCTTTGCAGCAGTTGATCATTCTTGTCTTATCTGACCAGTAATCTCACACATGCAGTCCATAAGTAATTCTATATAAATGTCCTTAAAATGTGTGAGGATATTAAATGGCAATAATATAATATAATATAATATAATATAATATAATATAATATAATATAATATAATATAGCATAATATAATATAATATAATATACAGTTGTCTACAAATGAAGTTAATTTTGGATGTTAATGAACAGAACCCGTGAATTGTGTGCTGCTTACTTACATTTCTGACCTTGACAAAATTACTTTTAATACTTTGTAAGTCTAACCAGACACACCCACTGGATGTAGGATAGTCCGCATTGCTGTTGTGTTTTCATTCTCCCTACCAGTAATCATTCAAAGTCACAGTCCATTAAAAACAAACACTGAGGGAGTGCCTGTACTTTGTTTACATTAAATACATGGAGCCAAGTATTTAGGATTGAGCAATTCTAATTAGTTCACACCTTATTTGCAGCTTCACTGTGCTGATAGCACTGAATCTACACCATAAAAAGGAAACCATGTAGCTAGAAAGCCCTGAAGGTGGAGGTACATGTTTATGTGGAGTACACAGAAAAGAGGCTAGTACTTTGGGATATACCTGCACAGAGGATTACTGAACTTGAGAAGGTATGGGTGCATTTTTCAGCTATATACTGCATTTGCTGAAATGTGATTAAGAAAAATCTGTTCGAATATTTGCATATATATTTGGATTAGCAAATGCTTCACTTTTATCTGTGTGCATTAGTTAGAAGTGTACTAATGACATGGGCATGTTTGTCAGGGCATTTCACAGGTATACATAATTGGCAATACCTTAAAATAGAATTTTCTGTGTTACATGTGTAGACATGTTTCAGGGACATTTCATTTAATAGCACTTTTAGCATGTCAATGATGGTTTGTTAGCAAAATGTGTCATTTGCCTGTTCCTTTGGTGGTGGGGAGCAAAGCCACATTTCTGTTATGTCACAAACAAGGATATGCTGCTATTGTTAATCTAAATTTCTAACCTGTTTATGTTGCTATGGTGGGTAATACTGAAATGCAACCTTTTCTGTTTTATCTGTGAACAGTTATTTTGTAGTTATGTAATATTTATGTGTATTATCCTTCTATTGTCCTTTAGGACAGCTAGGACAGTGGCACCCAGGTGTCTCAATCCCTGAAAACCACCCTTCAGTGACCCTGAGAATCAGGTCATTGTGGAAGCTTTTAGGCAGCATAGTGCCTTTCTGTTTGAGAGAGGATGTGGAGATATGTTAGGCAAAATACAAATTTGGCAGCAGATAGTTGCAGATGTCAATGTAGTAGGTAGTCACAGCAGGACATATAATCAGGTGAGTCATAGGGCCACAGACATGATCTCATCTGTGCAGAGGAGAGCAGCTGCAGTAGCCCATTATCAGATGGGTACCAGGGGAGATTGCTACAAAGCCATCACTAACAGCAAATAAAGAGTTCTTGTCCAGTGTCAGGGATCTGGACAGCTCCCAGGAAAGTACAGAAAAGCATGTCCTTGACATTGATGACATTCAGGAACAGCAAGTTTGTCCCAGAAGGAGCTTCCAGGTAGGCTTTTGTATCTCAATTGTTAGATACTGTTGTATAGTAAAATATTTACACCAGTGAGTTATTTCTGTTTAACGACAAATTGGTTGAGGGGGGATGAAGACTGCTATAGTCAACAACACATTCTGATTGATTACACATGGGGCTTAGGTTGGGCTTGTCATCCAAGTTTTTGTTGAAAGCACAGTTAATGAACATATAAAGGGCAAACAGTTGTACCTCTGTGTTACTGTTAATTGTGATGATGCTGTCTTTACCTTTTGCTTAACTTCTTCCAAGACCATCCAGCATAGGGAGCATTCTATCATCTGCCATGGCAAGCAAAACATTTTATGTCAGTAATGATGAGCAGTTCAAAGAAATATGTTATTGCATGATGTTGATATCAGGACTGTTGTGTGTATTGCTGTACTGTCTGTTATAGTGGCACACTGTTATTTTGTTAGCATATATTGGTCTATAGTAGTAGCAGTATTAATTATTTCCTGTGCTTGTTGCTTATTATCACAGGTGATCCTGACAGTGGAAGTGTGATACTTCTACCACCTGATGTCAGAGTATCAGCAGACTCTGATGATG
Source organism: Protopterus annectens (assembly GCF_019279795.1). Classification (NCBI taxonomy): domain Eukaryota; kingdom Metazoa; phylum Chordata; order Ceratodontiformes; family Protopteridae; genus Protopterus; species Protopterus annectens. The sequence goes on along the minus strand of NC_056726.1, from coordinate 64,234,857 downwards.
AAAGTGGTCAAAGAGAGGCAAAGTTGGGAGGTGCAGAGGTTAACTCTGACACCGAGGTTGACAAACAGCCATCCCCTGAAATTCCATTGGACATAGCCAGTAGGCCTATGTCTACCAGCCAGTAGGCCTATGTCGATCCATTCCATTGAGCCGTCAGATATTGAACAAGTGAAAGGTGAAACAGTTGATCAGGGAAGTTTGGTTACTGTGGCTTCAGTGCCTGTTGACTTTGGCTGTAGCCAAAGTGTGGGTTTGGTGCCACACAGGAGGGTTGCTAAGGGTTCTTGGAGGAGGCCTGCTATCCTCCTCCACCTGATCCAAGTGTCTCTTCCCATGCCACTCAACATTTGAGTAGGGCCTTCATGGAGCTACAGGCACATTCTCATAGGTTGTCCAGAAAAATGCTTAGGGTTGCAGATGTGACACAGGCTGATATGCGTGACTGCCTCCACTGTGTTGCCGATTCACTGGATCAGATGAATGACATGTTGCAATGGGCAGCATCTGTGATGAAACATCTGCTAGGAGAGGGACAGCATCCCCATGGGTGTAGGTCAGCCACAGCATCTGCTGTTAGCCAATATGGCCATGCCTGATCATTCTCCCATAGTGGCAGTACCCCTACTGTGCCATCAGTGGTTTATCTGTCCACACCCAGAGGTGGCGGGCCATGGGGTCATGGTCCTAGGTGGCCTCTTGTAGGAAACTTCTCCACCAGGCATCAGTCACATTCAGGTAGCAGCAATGCATCTGACCATGGGCATGGATGTGTCAGTGCAACTCCTTGCAGAACCAGTTCTCATGGTCGGGTATGACAACAATAAACTGCATCCTCTATTATGCATGGCTCACACCTGTCAGATATACCAAGACATAGAAAGACCACAGAATGGGGCTGTGTTCATGCAGACACTCACATACCAATTTTACCTGGAGGACCCATACAAACATACACACAACAGTTAAGTGATTCAGCCATGAAGCTTAAAATTCATTTTGTCTCCCTGGCCATTTGTTACTTTAGCTGAATGTCTGCAAGCTTCTTCTTACTCACACACTCACTGACCTTTAGTGTTAGCCTAGGCTTGCCCCCCCCCCACATCATCCTCTGCAAGTAAAGATAACTGTGCCATATCCCTGTTTTCTATTTTTTTGATTCAGGGATACATAAGCTATGTGCCTGATGCTCAGGGTGCATAGCTGACTTAGTGCTTAGTATATCTGCATTTGTGATGTTGAACTGGTAATTGTACCTTTGAATTACGTAAATTGGTCTTAGAAAGTTAGACATTTGATAGCATCAAAATGCTTTTCCATCATTGTTGCTAATGATCTTGTGAGGGTTGTGAATTTTAAAACTGAAATGTGTATAATTACTTTCTAACTTCACTCTCTAATGATTTTCCAGTACAAACAAATGGTGCTAAACTGAGGGCATGCAGTGACCAGCACTACTTTTGATAGGTATGACTGTGTAAATCTTTGATACCTGAGGCCTACTACTTAATAATGAACACATATAAGTGAAATAAGTATCTGCTGTCTCATGTTAAAGTAATTTCTGTACAAAGCACCCACTTTTTATTACTTACACTACCAAGTAACAACATGCAAGGATATGCCAGTCATTCGTATTATTACACAATACACTCCAGCTTCAACACTAAACTTGTAAATCCAGTAGTTGCAACAGTTTTAGTTCAGGGATGACTGTCTGATGCAAGCAGTAAACAGCCATTACATGGGTAGGTAAAGGCTGTGACCATTGCCTGGCATCAATGTTACTGTATGCATGTGCATAGGAGGAAGGTTTTAGACCCTTAGGAGGTGAGTTAGTGTGCTCTATGTTGTCTCTTAGCCAATGCTAGGGCATATTGAACATGCCTACATCTCCCTTCATTCACAGCAGCTACTAGTTCCCCTTCTGACTCCTCACCTGCGTACAGCTGTGATGACCTTGCCATTGGTAGTGGGACTTGTGTCCCTTCCCCTTGTTGATCCTGCTTAAGCTGTTTTCTGAGGATGATGTTGTATAGCATGGCACATACTGTGAATATAACAGTACATGTACATGGATTGTACTGCAGAACTCCCCTAGATGTATCTAAACACTGGAACCATGGCTACAGCAGCCCAAACACATGTTCTATGATATTTCTGGTTTGAGAGTGTGCCTCAGTATGGCATTCTTCAGCAAATATGTGTGTGTGTATATGTGTGTGTGTGTGTGTGTGTGTGTGTGTGTGTGTGTGTGTGTGTGTGTGTGTGTGTGTGTGTGTGTGTGTGTTGTGTGTGTGAATTTCTGATGAGTATCATCAGCCATGGCTCTAGTGCATAACCTGCAACCCCCAATAAATGACCTGTGAGATATCCCCCCAAGTGAACATCTGATACAGTTGGGAAGTTGCCGGATCATAATAACTGCCTGGGTTATCAACACATACATTAAAGATGATTCCCATGGCATTACACACGACTTGGCAGTTAATAGAGTAGAAGCCCTTTCTATTTATGTAAATCCTTCCCTGTTCCAGGGTGGTCCCTTAAATTCTACATGTGTGCAATCTATGGCACCCAGTATTTCAGGGTAGTGTACTACAGGGTAGAACTCCTGCATATTTCTGTCCCTATCCTCAGAAGTACGTGGAAAATATATGTGGTCACTGGTATGTTGGAGCTTTGCATTCAGAAATTGATGGAGGATCCTGGCTGCTGAAGCATGTGACACCCCAGCATTTCAACTGTTGGTCTCTGAAAGCTACCTGTAGCTAAAATTCTAAGTGGTACACATACCTTTGTCTCCATTGGGATGAGTTTCCATTGGTTTGCCCTAGGTCTAAGTTGAGAAAGACAGAGGTTGTAGAGTTCCTGTAGTGTATCTCTGTCCACCCTGTGGTGCTCTACAGTTTCCATGTCATGTAGATTGTGATAAGTTCAATGGGGTCTGAAAACTCTTCTCCTTCTTGGCCTTTGTCTATTAGCAGCAGCATAGACTTCAGCATGTTGCACATACACTTAAATTAAAGCAACAGCAGCTCCAAACAATGTAACAATGTTTCTGTGTAGACTCCTTTCCGTGATTGTATTCCAATAGGTTTTGGAATTCTTAGGGAAAACCAACGCCGAGTCTACATGGTTACTTTATAGCTGTTGAGTAGCTCGTTCATCTTGGATTGGTTGATTAGCATACAATTCAGCTGCCTATGTTGTAATTAGCATGCCATGGTGTTTACCTTGTTTGCGTGGCTCTACACATCGTGTAGAGCAACTTACTGAATATAATACAGTGCATTACCATGTGTAAACAGACTGTGTAGGCTTTATTGAATCTGTCTGATTATTTTTCTGCAGCAGAGACCATTTCAGCATTGTTATCTAAACACTATGAACATTCTAAAAAAAATATTTTAATGGATGTTAAGTTTTAAATCGTTAATGTTATGTTGTAACTGTGCTGCAGTCAAAAGCATATTTCAGTTGTGCACTGGTGTACTTCCACCATTCTATTTCATGATCACAGAATTTGCATTATACATTTGATAGATGCGTATGTTTGTTCTGTAGAATTGGTGTTATATACAGCTTTAAAAGAAGCAATCAGTTTACAAAAAATAAACACAGTTTTATAAATAATTTTAACAACAAAAAAATCACATCAAAAGAGGAAAACATAAAGCATGGTACTGAGAAAAAATAGAGAGAAAGCAGAAAGCAAGAGTGAATGCCAGAATGCGTTTCAAAAACTGTGGGACACCATATTCATATGATAGATATGAGACTGCTCAGTATTGAGTACAATGGATATTTAAATAAATGTTACAACTGCACATTTTTAGTACTGTACAGTTAGAAGCATGGCTAATATTTGGATATAAAATAGTGGTAATCTATGAATCTTAAAGGCCATACAACATAATGATGGTGTCATTAACACACAGTAGGAGGTTGTCTGTAGTGGCAATATAAAGCCATGGCCAGTCCTGTAACATAGTTATGACATTGTTTATCATAGCTGTCATTTTGGCATTTGCCAGAGTAGATTATATCGGGTCTACATTTCAATGTATGGTGCTAACTGAACTTTGATAAATGACAATCCTGATATGTCTGCTGAGTAGTGGCTTCATACATTCACAAATTCAAAGGTGATTACTTGGCTAATGTCACAAGCCTAGCCAATAAAACCCAGGATATGACAATATTATATCTTAATTCCCTTGATATGGGATAGGGTAGGACTGGGGTAGTTGGATTTGTGTGTTGGAGTCATGAGTCATTTTACAGACTGTCTCAGTCCATAAGGGACATAGGCTATACCCCAGGCATGAATTTACAGTTCTCCGTGATTGGTATCATACAGCTGCTGCAACACTCTAACTGTGATGTGGCACATGCCACTAGTGTGCCACTTGAAAAAGACAGGATTCTAGTATCACTATATATCAAATCACTGACAGCAGTGTATATAATCACAACAAAAGCATTCCAGTGGCAGTCCCTGAATACCGCATGAATATTAATGGCATCCGCCAGCCTCATACTAAAATATGGAACAGCTCTTGGTTTTGGAAAGGATGCATGATAGGATAGGAATGAAACATTTAGTGCTGGCTCATTCATACAAAGGGAAGAGTAGAATTTACAACAGTCTGCATCCCCGGGTACATCCAATATCGTTGGGTCAAGTGTACAGAGCAACACAGTTCTTGTATAGACTTGTACTACAAAATATGATTACTATATGATGTAAAGGTATGTTTTCTACATTTCTTTTAATTTACCAAGAACCACTCTCATAGGTTTATGTCAGCAAATTACTTAGGTCTGACTAACAGTTTTTGACTACAGAGAGGTTTCTTGCTCGGGGTTGAAAAGTTTATTTCTGGTTCACTAATGGTAGGGGAACAGTAAGTTTGCCAGCTTGATGCATCCCCTGGCATGCTCCATTATCTCTAATCCAATTGGACCTAATCAGTTGGACATAAGTTGATTATCCACAGGAAAGCATATACTCATGGTAGGAGGTGCATGCAAACCACATTGCTGTCAATACATGCCATCGTCAGTGGTAGCAGTTAAGGATTTTATTTATTTATTTATTTTACATTTGTTAACTGGGGGTGTCTGACTGAGCCAAAAAGGCCCTTTTTCAGCAGAGGCCCGGGGAGAAAAGCTTCACATAGAAAAATTACAGATACATTTAGACATGATCAGTATGCACACAAATTACAAAAGACATGTTTTTACAGTGGTATGCAGCACATCAACAGTTACAGTGGAGAGAACAAACAAAAAACTATTTAAAAATAAAGGTACTTAATAGATTTGTGGTGTATAGCTGAAATTTGGAACATAGGCAGAATACATACACATTACGCAGGTACAGTACATACATTGTAGATTAGCCAGTGTTTGTGAGAATAGTTTTCAATCTTAATCAAGTACTCTAGGTTTAGTATGTGTACCTTATCCGCTTACACTAGCCTGGGGAGCAATCATGGCACTGCCAACTTTGCTTGAGATGTTGCCTGATGAGGTCTTTAAAGGAGGCTTTGGATGATGTGTTTTGAATGCTAGTGGGGACGGAGTTCCATTTTTTAGCCACTGAACTACTATACAGTGTATCTCCAAAGCTATTGTAGCTGTTGGTGACTTCTAGTAGTAGCTTACTTGATAATCTAAGAAACCTTTTGGCTGAGTGATGTTGTACAAGGTTTTTGAGGGTAGGACACTTATTGGGAAGGTAATAGATAGAATGACAGAGGCAGAGCTGATTGTAGGTTAGGAGGTTGGGCAGTTCAAGTCAGTGGAGCTGTCTCAAAGCAGTACAGTGATGAGTTCTATATGAGCAATTCGCAGCAAAGCAGGCAGTTCTGTTATAGCAGGCTATCATTTTGCTTAGTTCAGTTTTGTTGAGATTAGTCAGAATGGGAGATGCATAGAGTAGGATGGATAAAAGTTGGGAGCGAGCAATGGCTGATCTTATGTTGTTGGTAAGAAATGGTTTGATACGGTAGAGTGATCCCAGTTTGGCATGTACTTTTTTAATAGTTAAGTTGAGATGACTATCAAATTTTAGGTGGGAGTCTATGGTTATTCCCAATAGCTTAGCCTGAGCCACTGGAGTGATTGGAGTAGCATTTATGGAGTAGATAGTGAATTGACTGTTATCAGTGTTTTTGTTAGAACTGGTTATAATCAAAAGCTGAGTTTTCCTTGGATTGAGGATAAGTTGGGCTTTGGTTAGGTAGTTTTCAATGTCAGAGAATGAGCTGTTTTCAGGAGGGTGGCAATGTTTTGTGCAGCACAGATTAAGGTAGTGTCATCCGCATACTGAATGATAGATGCATGCTGTGTGGAGGTATGGAGGTCATTTGTGAAGATTGTGAATAGTAGTGGTCCTAAGATAGAACCCTGTGGGACTCCTATAGTTATGGGCAGCTGAGGAGAAAGAGAATTTTCCCATTTCACAGCTTGGTACCTGTCAGTCAAGGATACGACCAAGAAAAATATATTCCCTTGTCAGCTTATTTCTTCTTCAGTTTGGTATGAAAATTAAGGATGGGCTTCATAAATAATTGATGTTTGGAAAATCTTGTCTTTCGGCTTTTGCCGGTTAGGGGTCGCTACAACAGAACTCTGGCCCACTATTGATTGGCAGTAGATTTTTACGGTACCAAGGTGCCAGCCCGATGCCCAATCTTTAAAGAAGGCACACCCATTCACGCACGCACCTACCTACCTGCATGTCTTCGTTGTTTGGAAAGTAAGGAGGTTAAAAAAAACTAAGAAGGCAACAGAAAGAAATAATAACTTCATAGGTTTTATTAGCATTGTTAAACTGTTTTATTTCATGGAACTGTTTTTTTTTTCACAGAATCTTCTTCCCTGTCTGCCTGTTGAGCATGAAGAACCCCATCTTGGACAGGAAACCCTTCATTTCCTAGTGGTGGGGAGGCCCCAGACCCATCAGAGAGATTGTTGTCTAGATGGGCTACATTTCAGACAGACAGACATTGAGGAGTTTGTGCTCCTATAACTATCCTGGAAATGTGACTATTTTTTGTGTAAGTCAGTATCCCAATTCATAGGCAGGAAGATGCTCTAGCCACATCATCATCATGATACAAAATTCCTATGAGTCCACAGTCCTGAATATTCATTAATGAGGGTTATCACCAGGTGGTGGTTTGCCGCCAGGGTATCCACTTCAAAGTCAGCCTTCCTCATTGGGATTATGTCTATACATATTCTGCTTCACATGCCCATCCTTCTTTGCAAAATCATAAAATGCCTGGCCCACTAATTGAACTCGAGTCACCTAGGCCATAGTCAGTTCTTTATTCCTCTATGCCAGTGGTGCTGTATTATTTAACTTAAGTGTTTTACCAAAATGATGGTTAATTTGACTTTCACAAACCTCCTGTAACACCTTAACAGAATGCTGATTATTATAACATTGACTCACTTTCTATATTATCACAATCAACAGGATGTGAGATGAAGTATTGATGCTTTAAAACAAAAGTACTTCAGGCAACTACACGATAATGCTCAGAGCAGCTGCTTCAGACATGTGTCTTTCGGCTTTTCCCGGTTAGGGGTCGCCACAGCGGAACTCCAATCCACTAATGATTGGCAGTAGATTTTTACACGCCGAGTTGCTGGCCCTGACACACAACCTTCAACGAAGGTGCGCCCATTCACGCATGTCTCCACACAGAAGACGCTCTAGCTGAGAATCGAACAGGACAACATCTTACTGTGAGGCGACAATGCTACAGCAGCACCACTGCTACAGACTGAATAGCCTAAAATAATGTGTCCAGTGGAAACATTAGAAATTTCAACTACTTTCCATCATCAATTTATATTTTTAATGTTTACTAGTTACTATGTTGAAATTGGACATCTATCAACTTGTGGTTTTGGATGCTCTCAGACTATTCTACATTATAGAATTAATCACAAAAATGAAGGCAGGAAAGCAGGAATAGGCCCACCAAACGTTTATTGAATCATAAGCGCTTTCGTCAAGTAAAATACAAGACTTCTTCAAATAAAGTCCCAAGCAGAAGTGAGCACATATAAAGCCATAATTCATCACATGACCCCCACTCAATTAACTAATTAGAAACAGTAATTAAAAGCCATGTTGCTGTTCAAATGTTTAAAACCCCAATAACAATATAAAATATGTAAACGTTTTCTTAAAATTACAAAAATCATATCAAAAATATCTTGTATAGAATAAATAAGAAATATATATAATATCTATATATATATATATATATATATATATATATATATATATATATATATATATAAAATAGCATGCTTTATATATTATCTAAGTTGTGCTTTCATTTTCAATACACATCCTATCGATGCTATTTCATTAAAGCCTGGGAACCCTACAGCATCCAGGTGCAGAATCCAGTACAATTCACGATTCTCTAAAATCAATTGCCTGAGCCCACCTCTCAAACTCTTTTTTTACCTGTTCAATTATAATGAACTTAAAGTGATGATCAGGGAATTGCAATATATGTTTATAAAGTGCATTAGTAGTTTTTTTTCCCCTGAATATCATAATTATGTTCATAGATGCGATTCTTCATCATCTGCTCGGTCTTGCCTATGTAAAAGGCAGGGCATACCTGACATAAAGCCCCATAGACCACCCCAGAACTATTGCAATTGAAATGTCCATTCATCCTCAAGGTGAACCCATTCATTTCAAAAAGTTCCCCCACATTACTAAATTTACAGTAGTAGCGTCTTCCACATTTATACATTTGTCTAATTTTCATGTCACCTTGTTGGGTTTCCCCACCAAGTTCTTAATATTTAAGCCCCTTTTTCAGACTATAATAGATTTATTACTGATTTTAGGTCTAATGCCCCCATCCCCTATCAACACACTCCCATTTTGGAACAGAATCTCTTGTATCTGCTGGTAGTCCACAGTAAATCTGGTTGTAAAGGACAATCTAAAGTTGGTAAGTTCTTGGGTGTTAGTCCTCCCCCTATTTTCCATACTAAGTGGACTACCAAAACTTTATTGGGGTTATGTGCATTTTCAGCAAGGATAGGGGAATAAATCCCCAAATGTCCCTTGGTCACCACTTCCCTTTTAATTTCCTGGACAAAAATTTCAGGGTAGTCTATCCTGATAAACATTTCCTCTAGGAGGGCACACTCAGAAAGGAATGAAAAATTTTTCCAAAGCAAACAATAGCCTCCTAAGCAATGGACCAGTTGGCTAACACCCCCAGAAGAGGTGAAAATATCTTGGACTTAGTATTAACCAAAATGAGTAACCACTGCAGGATCCCCTAAAGTGTCATCATCCCTGGTAAGATCTAATCACAAAGCAGGCGCTTTCAACGTCACCATCTCCACCGACCACCCCCTAGCTATGGACAAACAAAAACACTTCTCCAAAGCTGATTACAACCTCCTGAGGGAAGGTATAAACAGCTTCACAGCCTCCTCCCCCTCTGTAGGAACTGGCACATAAGTTCAAACCTCCACCAAAGTACTATATGAGCATTTATATAACTGTATGGAATCAGGAATACCAGGCAGGATGAAATCCTCCTCCTCAAGGAAGAGTAAACCTGTCTGGTGGACAAGTACAATAAATAAACTCTATAATAAAAGGAGAAAAATTGCTGTCCAGGACCAAGAAGGAGCAGGTGCCTTATTGGAAGCAATCTCTCCTTAGCCTGAACAAGCAAATAAGCGTACTAGTGAAATCCTCCAAATCAAACTTTGAGTCCAAACTGGCCACATCTACTAAAAACAATCATAAGGCCTTCTTCATGAAAACTTCACTCCTCACTCCCCCATCAATAAAACAGGACAGCCTCAGTACCAGCCCCACTCCCCTTATCTCTAGGAAGCAAGTCATCACTGCCCTCTCTAAAGTAAAAACTACAGCCTCCATGGGACCTGATAACATCCCAGGCTGCATCCTACATGAACTGAGGCAAGAAATTGCAACAGCATTAGGCACCCTATTCAACCAAAGCCTGAGTACCTTCTTTGTCCCATCCAAGTGGAGGACAGCTACTGTCATACCTTTGCACAAAGGTGGAGCATCCACAGATCCAGGAAATTATAGACCCATCAGCCTAACTAGCCTGATCTGGAAGGCCATGGAGCAGATTATCATGGACCTCATTAACAAGGACATTGGCAACCTCCAGACACTTGATCCCACACAGTTTGGTTTTGTCAAGGGGAGGTCATGCCTGTTAAATTTGGTCGACTTCTTTGAGACAGTCACCAAGGCCATAGACGAGGGGAAGATGGTGCACCTTGACTTGGCCAAAGCCTTTGATACTATTCCCCACTCAGGTAAAATAGATAAACTCTCTCAACTAGGCATCAATCCATATGTTACCTGATGGGCAGCAAACTGGCTCACTGATAGAACCCACCTTGTCAAAATAGGGGAACCAACCTCAAGTAGTAGACTCTTAATGAGTGGTGTACCCCAGGGATTGGTCTAGGGGCCTCTGCTGTTTGGGGTATACTTTGTGGAGGTGCAGGTCAAATCTAGTGGGTTATGGCTGACCAAGTTTGCAGATGACTGCAAGCTGGATACTGTCATCAGTTTCCTTAGTGATGTGGACATCCTCCAAAAAGTCTCACCAAACAAATGACTGGTGCCAGAAACATGGCCTTAAACTGAATACCAAAAAATGCATCATCATCCCTTTTGGGGAGAGTGACATCACCACAAATTATCACCATGATAAACAGGTCCTAAACATGCAAACAGTCATGAGGGACTTGGGCATGATTTGGTACATCATTTTGTCTATTTTCAACTGCACCATTTCAGCCAGGCGTAAAAAGGGTTTGGTTTTCCTGGTTCTGTTTTTGCCTTTTTTTACACTGTTGGTTTGTCAAGACCCATTATTGAGTACAATGCCCCTTTCACATGTACCTCACAATGCACATGCAGCAGCTGGAGAGACCACATAGGCTCCATACCTGGAGAATCCAGGGCCTCAATCATCTACCTTACACAGATAGGCTAATAACCCTGTCCCTCTACTCAGTCTCCTACAGAATCCTCAGAGGTGACCTCTGTCTGGCATACAAAGCAATCTCAGACCCCACCCTGATGGGACTTCTGCATATCTGCATGTCAAGCTCCAGTCGAGTAACCTACACATGTGATCTCAACCTGGTCTGTGACATTAATAGGACTTGCTGGCAGAACAGATTTGTATCCCAGAGACTTCCCCTTTTCCATGTAAAGCAGAGTACTTCATTATCCCTTTTTAAGAGTAACCTGGATAATTGGATGGGGAACAGAAAATACACCCCTGCGATTTCACCTGTGTCCTTGCTGGACATTGACATAGGGTGCTGACATGTTGGAGCATGGGCTAAATTCTTGGCTAGGCTTCTAAGGGCCTCAGGGCCAATAGCCTAATAACTTCCTATGATCCTATCAAGTATAAATAGGTTATACAACAAGAGGAAGAAACTAATGTCCAAGAACAAGAGGGAACTGACTCAGCAGAGGAAGGATACCCTCCACAGCTTTAAACAGCAAATTAAATATCTTGTAAAGTCCACTAAAGCCAATTACAAACCTAAACTAGCATCCCTAGCTAAGGATAATCACAAGGCATTCTTTAGCTATGTCAGAAATGTAAAAGGGAAGGCCCAGCTTTGTGCCAAGCTAGTAGTGGATGGTACCACTCATATTGATCATTAGGGCATTGCCAACCTGTTGGCAGACAGATTTGATGCAAACTTCACCCCTCCAGTCCCCACCAGACGTACACCAAAGCATACATGTCACCAGTCCTCTACCTAGTATCCCCAAAGAGCAGGTCATAACTATGGCCAAAACACAGCCTCTATGAGACTGGATAACATTCCAGGCTGCCTACTAAATGATCGAAAACAGGGCCTAGCAGAACCACTTGACATTCTCTTCAAACACAGTCTAAGTACTGGCTTTGCTCCAGCAAAGTGGAAAACAGCAACAGTAATTCCCTTGCACAAGCCAAGTCCATCAATCGACCCTGGGAATTATATACCCATAAGCCTAACTAGCCTTATCTGCAAGGCCATGGAGAAAATCATCATGGAGAGAATCATCATGGACCTTATCAACAAAGGCATAGGTGACCTTTAAACTCTTGACCTGACTCAATTTGGCTTTGTTAAAGGTAGAGCATGCTTATTAAACCTGGTGGACTTCTTTGAGAATGTCACCAAAGCACTGGATAAATGCAAAACAGTACATACAGCCAATCTTGACTTAGCCAAGGCTTTTGACACAATTGCCCACTCAGGCATCATTGAGAAGCTTACCCAGCTGGGAATTAACCCATATTTCAGTAGATGGATAGCCAACTGGATCGTTGTCAGTAAGCATATAGTCAAAGTTGGGGATTCCACCTCCACCAGCAGACCAGTTACCATTGGTATACCACAAGGATATGTGCCGTATGCCTTACTGTTTGGAATCTATTTCTCAGACGTCCAGGTGCAAATAGATGACCTGTGGCTTACCAAGTTCACTGATGACTGTAAACTGGGTGCAATCATTGAGTCCCCCAACAATGCTGACATGGTACAAAAAAGGGCTTACACAGACAAATAATTGGTGCCAAAGCCACAGACTTAAACTAAACAAAACAATTCATTATCATCCCTTTTAGCAAATGGAAAGTCCTTGCAAATTACAATATTAATAGAACTCCTCCCCCTTACCTCAAATCCCATGCTAAGAGACTTGAGAACACAAGTTGATAGCAACCTTAACTTTGATTACCATGCGTCCACAGTGGTAAGGAAGGCCTTCTACATTGCACTTCTCGTAAGTAAGGGCATTGCATACAGAACTACGAATGTTATAACTCCCCTGTACTCATCCTTTATCAGATCACTAATAGAGTACAGTACTCCCCTCTGTATGTACCTTACCTCAGACACCTGCAGCAGCTGGAGAGACCTTAGAGGTTTCTCACCAAGAAAATTTAAGGCCTTCAACACATGACCTACATGGACAGACCAAAGGCCCTGTCACTGTATTCTGTATCTTATAGGCTGCTGAGAGGCGACTTGTGCCTGGCCTACAGAGTAGTTTCGCACCCTGCCCTAATGGAAATGCTGCACATCTACAAGTCAAATGGATCGATTCATTCGTTCTAGGGATCTTAACCTAGCCTGCAACATTAACAGAACATTCTGGAGAGACAGATATGTCTTCCAGAGATTGCCACTCCTCTGGAACAAACTCCCAATTCATATAAAACATAGCTCCTCAATGACCCTATTTAAGCGTAACTTAGACAACTGGATGGGAGACTGCAATTTTACCCTGGGGGTATTACCTATGTCCTTCCTGGATAAGGTCAGTTGGTGCTGATCACAGACTCACACTGCAAATATAGACCATACAACTTGGTCAATAAGGGAGCAAGAGTATAACATGGCTAGGCTTATAAAGGTCTAGAGCCAATAGCCTAGTAACTACCTATAAACGTATGAACCTATAACCCATTATTAAACAAAGGAGTCAATCTTCATCAAAGATAGCAAAGCTAGCCTGAGTATGTTGATGCCTGAGCAGGCTGTGAACTGCAGATATCAAATGCTAACATGCTGATGTTGCAATGTGTTGACATATAGAGGTTGGGTGGGCATAATCATCTGGAGTGAGCAAAACATTCAAAACACCAAACACCATGGGATATTATGAAAGTGTGAGTGGCTTAAAAATGAAAAAGGTATACAGGTAACCAGGAAATCAGATAATGTAGTTAGATGAAAAAGTGATCTGCATTGTTCTGGCACATATATTGCAAAACAGCAGTTTGGCAACCTCAGCAAATCAATGTTCACTAAATGTTGGAAATCACAATTAAATGTCAGTGGCTTCATCAACCATTAAAATTAGGCAATAATAAGGGATATTGGTGATGTGACTGGACTGCCTCTACACTATACGAGGTGTGTGGTTACCTTCCATGCACTGAAGCAGCAGATCAGCATGCAGAACCACTGTGTCACATTGGTTGCATAGAGATTTGTAGACATATAAGAAACAGCTGCCATCATTCAGAGTTTAACAGCTAATGTTGCAATAAGTGTACATCCAGAATGCCTTCAGAGCATGAATTATGCCACCCATGATCTAAAGTGCTGGGGCATGTTCTAAAGAGGAGGAGAAATGACATTGCCAACACTGAGACTATTAAAGATCTTGAAATCCTTCTGTGCTGCCTCAGATATAGGTGGCATCATTACAGAGTGCTACCGTGATAAAACCATAGGTTCATAGGTGTATACAACTGCTATAGCCATTATAAGACTAGCCCTTCAACCCAAATGTGACCCATAAATTTGATTTATATAGGGATGCATTACTTATGACCTCTGTCCATCAGAGATGTAGGAGCCAGACCAGGGGTGAATTTCTGATTACCCATCTATTGGTCCAAGTTGCAGTTAAATAGGGATAGTAAGGAACTCTACTTCATGTGGATCAGGAGCCTATTCCAGAGAATGGGAATTCTCTGAGAATCATATCTGTCTCTCCAACATGTTCTATTTATGTCACAAGCAAAACGTAGGACTTTCTAATCTATTAGTTTTGATGCTGTTTATTTTGTAGACATTGCAAAAGGTTCATCAAAACAGGGTCCAGGGATGCCTTGCATGCCAGACAAAGATCACCTTTAAGATGCCTGAATGATACCAAGTAAACAGACAGGGCTATGAGGTGGTCAGCATAGGACATTTTGCTGACTCCATGTATTCTTTATGTAACCTTTGTGGACATTCAGTTTCTGCATGTGTCTGGTCAGGTGCTTACCAAAAGGAGTATTATACTCTGTGATGGTTCTGATCAGGATCAAATTAAATCAAGCTGTATGTTGACTTCTCTGGACCTAAATACCATGCCATTGCTTACAATTTGAGCAACATAATAGAATTTTCTTATTACTTTTGAAACATGTTGGTTGAAGGCTAGGTTAATTTCTACATAAGTTCCCATATCCCTGACTAGTGAATCAACTTCTAAGGGTGTTTTATTGATGACATAGTTACCCGAGGTTGAAGACTTGCCATAAGGTACTATAATACATTTCATGGTATAGAGTTTTAAGCCATGGCTTTGGCACCAAGCCTTGTCCATATTAGACCTTCCTGAAGGGTGTTTTCATCTTGGGAAACTCAATGACTTTTCCCAGTTTACAATCATCTGCAAACTTGGTTAGCCAGTGGCCTTTGACATCCAAGAAGTAGATGCTAAGGAGGAGTGGGCCCAGCACACAGCCCTGGAGGACTTCACTGGTGACTGACTTCATTGTGGTGGTGGCCTCTCTAAGGGCAAAAACACAGCATGCATGGGACCTGATAACATGGCAGGCTGCATCCTACATGGGCTCAAACAAGAATTATCAATGCCATTGGGTACTCTTTTCAGTAACAGTCTAAGTATTGGCTTCATCCCAGCTGAATGGAAAAAGGCCACCATTACCCCTTGCACAAAGGTGGTGCTTCCACTGACCCCGGGACCTCTAGACTTATTATCCTGACTAGCCTTATCTGCAAGGCCATGGAGAAAATATTCATGGACCTTATCAACAAAGATAATGGTAACCTCCAAACACCTGACCCTACTGAATTTGGATTTGTGAAATGGAGAAACTGTTAAACCTGGTGAACTTCTGCAAGACAAGTCACCAAGGCCTTTGATGAGGAGAAATCTGTGCATACAGCCTGCCTAGACTTAGCCAAAGCCTTTGACACTATCCCTAACTCAAGTATAATTAACAAACTCACCCAGCTATGGGGTTGCTAATTGGCTCACTGATAGAACCCATATAGTCAAAATAGGAGAATCCACCTCAAACAGCAGACCTGTAACCAGTGGTTTTCCACAGAGATCAGTCCTGGGACCTCTACTGTTTGGCATATATTTCTCAGAAGTGCAAGCTAAAACATAAAGTCTGTGACTGACAAAGTTTGTTGATGTCTGCAAACTGGGAGTGGTCATGGAATCTCCAAATGATGTCAGCATCCTACAAGAGGGTCTTACATAAAAAAATGACTGGTGTCAAAGTCATGGCCTTAAACTAAATGCAAAAAAAAATGTATTATCATCCCTTTCTGTAAGAGTGATGTTTCTGCTAAGTACCACGTCAATAACACCATAAGTATGCACTCAGTGGTGAGAGATCTGGGTGCACAGGTTGACAGCAACCTTACCTTTGATCACCATGTCTCCATAGTGGTAAGGGCATTCTATATTGCTCATCTTATAAGTAAGGACATTGCCTCCAGAAAAAAAGAAGTTATAACCCCCCCATGTACTCTTCCCTTATCAGGACAATAATTGAGTACAATGCCCCTTTTGGTATGTACCTTTCCATGCACCTGCAGAAATTGGGGAGACCACAAAGGTTCCCCAGAAGAAAAATTCACGGTTATCAGCATCTGTCCTATGAGGATCTTCTGAAATCTCTGTCACTTTATTCTGTTTCATACAAATGACTCAGAGGCAATCTCTGCCTTGCATATAAGTAAATCGTTGACCCTGATTTACTGGAAATGCTTCATATCCATAAGTCAAATGATACATGGTTTATTCACTGTAATGGCCTTAACCTGGTATGTGACATTAATAGAACTTGCTGGAGGGACATATTTGTCTCCCAGAGGTTACCAGACCTTTGGAACAGACTCACACTTCTTGTCAAGCAGAACACCGCATTGGCCCTCTTCAAGCTCAATCTGGACAATTGAATGGATAACAATAAATTCACCCCGGGGGTTCCACCTATGTCCCTCTTGGACAGGGGTGATAGGTGCTAATCATCGAAATAAAGGTAAAACTTGTCTAGACTTGTAAGGGCCCTAGGGTCTTTAGCCCAGTAACCTCCTATGATCCTATGATCATATAAACTTCCTGGATCCTATCAGTGAGTTACCTAGCTATCCAGTATGTTATAAAGGGTGTTATACCCAGTTCTGTATGTTTTTTGACAATGACCAAGTGGGGTATTGTATCAACTGCTTTAGCCATATTTAGGTAGGCAGCTAACATTTTCTCCTCATTCATTGCCTCAGTGACCTGTTCAAAGAAGTCCACTAGATTCCGTAACCATCACCTTCATTTGACAAAGCCAAAGGAATGGATCAAGTGTCTGGAGGTCTCCTATGTCCTTATTGGTAATTTCCCTGATAATTCTTTCCATGGTTTTGCAAATAAGACTAGTCAGACTAATATGTTGTAGTTTCCAGGATCTGTTGAAGGTTCTCCCTTATGAAGGGTGATGACAATCCCAGTCCTTCATTCATATGGCACAAAGCCTGCTTTAAGACAATAGCTAAATAATGACTACAGGGGTCCTGATAAACTTGCCTTGTAGACTATTCACGTGGTATCCTGGGATGTTATCAGGGCTTACTGAGTCTATGTTCTTGGCTTTATTGAGTGCAGCCAATACACGCTCCTTAGTTATATTAAATTTTTAGAATACAATTCACTTCAGTGTTATCATATTGCCATCATCTTAGGAGTATATAGTGTGGTCTGTATGAAGTGTCCCTCTTTTTTCATGTTTTGTAATTTTACTTTGCTGCTGTATGTCAGCCTTTTTTCAGTAACTCCATATCTATATACTCAATCATTTATATAATATTTATTTATTTATCTGACATTTGTTAACTGGGTTAGTCCAACTGAGCCGGGGCCCCATTTTCAGTAGAGACCCGAGGAGAAAAGCTCCAGGCAATTTACAATGTGAACAAAAGGTAAAAAAAAACAAATACAAAAGTGATCAAATGTACAAGCACATAACATAGGATATAATACATAAATATAGTTCACCATATGCAAAGCTATGGAATGCATCATCATAGACCTAATAAACAAGGATATAGGGAATCTCCAAACTCTGGATCCCACACAGTTTCATTTTGTGAAGGGTAGATCATGCCTGCTCAACTTGGTTGACTTCTTTAAGTCAGTCACCAGAGCTGTGGATGAAGGCAAGTTGCTTCATATAGCCTACCTTGATCTGGCCAAGGCCTTTGATACCATTCCCCATTCAGGAATCATAGAAAAACTCATTAAGTAAAGCATCAACCCTTATATCACTAGGTGGGTTGCAAACTGGCTCACAGATAAAACCCATAGTGTGAAAGTAGCTGACTCTGTCAGACTGCCGACCAGTCACAAGTGGAGTCCCACAGGGATCAGTTCTGGATCCTCTCCTGTTTGGTATCTACTTCTCAGAAATCCAGGCCAACACAAATGGGCTTTGGCTGACAAAGTTTGCAGATCATTGCAAGTTGGGAGCCATTAATAACTCCCCAATTGATGCTGACATTCTACAGAAAGTCCTCACTGAGACCAACGACTGGTGTCAGAACCATGGCCTTAAGCTCAACGCCAAAAAATATGTTGTCATCCCCATTGGGAAAAACCCAGTTCCAATGAATTACCACATCAATGGTAGTCCACTGAACATAGAAGGTGTTATAAGAGATCTGGGAACACAGGTTGACAGCAACCTCTGTTTTGACCACCACATTACCACTATGGTCAGAAAGTACTTCTATGTGGCACATCTCATTTCTAAAGGTTTTGTATCCAGGAAGAAAGAGGTCATTGTCTCCCTTTACTCTTCCCTCATTAGACCAATCATTGAGTACAATGCTCCATTTGGCATGTACCTCACTAGACACCTACAACAACTGGAGAGGCTGCAAAAGTACCTCACAAAGAGGATCATAGGCCTTAAACACTTGTCCTATATGGACAGACTCAAAAAAACTCTAACTATTCTCTCTCTCATATCGCCTACTTAAAGGCAATCTCTGCTTGACTTACAAAGCCCTGTCTGACCCAGCTCTGTTAGAAATGCTGCATCTAAAGAAATCCCAATCCCTTCACACCACATGCTCCAGAGACCTCAACTTCATTACCACAATCAACAGAACATGCTGAAGGGACAGGTTCATAACCCAGAGACTGCCAATGCTATGGAATAGACTTCCCATACATGTCAAACAGAGCACCTCACTGACCCTCTTCAAGAGAAATCTTGACGAGTGGATGAAAAATAGAAAATTCACCACGGGGATCATTCCAGTGGCTCTACTCAACAGAGGCACTGGAAACTAAGGTCGGGTGGCATGATGCCAGGGTAATCCTTTGGGCTAGGTTTGTAAAGGCTGCAGGGCCACTAGCCTAGTACACACCTATGAACCTATACTATTTATCTGATTGCATTCATCTGCGAGAGCCATGCCACCACAAGCATGTGTACTAATACACCTTGCTGGTTAATGGGTTATTTTATTGTGCCAGCATGCAAAAAAACAAACATTTATCATCACCATCTTTTCATGCCTCTTCATCCAATAGCTTGCATTTGAATTCAAAAGCTGTATTCTGTGGTTTTCTATAAAATATAATTAGCTAATTAAAGCATTGGATCTCATCATGTACTCCTCACTTAAGATGGATGGCTTCCTAATATGTCATTTGCAATGGCATATGTACCATGATGGACAGCACTCTTTTCTTGTCTTGGTCACTGATCGGGGTCATGCTACAGAAAAATCACTCGATACTGCCTGTATTGTACCCATGGTTATTCCTGTTTGCTTAAATGAAACACTAAAGGACTGGAAGTATGTTTCTGAACTGCCTGATAAATGGGATTTGTAGTAGGATTGTATATGGGAAACCTAAGGTGGACTCTCTGGAAATGTGGAACCATTCATCTTTTGACATCTTAGTCAGACCCACCAATTTGCTGAGGGATGGCTGTCCTTTGGTTTTGCACCCTCATTCTGATGGCAGTGACTGGCTGGTTTGTGCTGCATGTTATCTTGCTCAACAATTATGAACTGTCCTGCTTATTTACATACCTTGATTATTATGATCGTAATTTCCTCATTGTTTTATATGCAGAAGTTTCTAAAAAAACACTGACATTGAAAGCATTGTTCTTTGTTATGGGGCTGCTTATTACAGGACTACTCCAGTCTCTCCCTGATTGATTAATTGAGCCTAGCACCTTCAACAAAATTTCTGCAAGTATACTATGTACCTTTTCTGTGCTTTATGAAACCTGCTTGCAGATATGATGTAATAGAGGGCAACAAGTAAGGGCTACTGCACATATTTAAACAGACTTTGGCTACAGAAGTTGATGTTTTGTGCATGTATAGTTTAAAAGCTTCCTCATCAACAGGCAATTCAACTTTCACATAAGTAACAGTTCATTCAGCCTAGCCACTCGTACCAAAGGCATACCTCATGAATCATTATCTCAGCCCTACTATTCCGTTTTCATAAATAACAAACCTTCCACAAACACATATAATTAAACATGCAGATGGCAAAGTCATCTGAAATTCTGCCACATTCCATTCTACCATTCAAAGACTTCTATAAAAGGACCTCACCACCATGTTGTAGCAGCTCTTATCTAATAATCTCTTCCTCAATACTAAGAAAACCAAAGCCATGATCTTCTGGTTAAGACAAAAGATCACAACACTCCCTCCAAACTGAGCAATCCTCCACAGTAGGAAAAAATATAAAAATTACTGTGCAAATTAAATATACATCTGTCTTGACCAGTCTAAATTTCCAATACCATATCATTATGAGAAAGTCCAAAATCAATACCCTCCTATTCTGGGGGAAAATAAAATCACACTTCCTCACTCCTGAAAGCAGAAAGTCTAAAGTCAAAGGAGTTCTAATTGCTTAGTTTGAATAAGGTCTTTCCCTAATAGCTACAGCAGCTAAGAAAAAAATTGTTCACCCTCCAAATTCCAAATTACATCAGACCACATGTGCTGGTTCATAGGTTAATAGATACTTTATTTATTTATTTTATTTATTTACATTTGTTAACCGGGAGTGTCCGACTAGACGTAGGTCCATTTTCAGCAGAGGCCCGGGGAGAAAAGCTCCACAGTTAAAATATACAGACAGTAATTACATTGGATTTACATAGCAATTAACAATTTGATTAACATAGCAATTAACAATTACAAACATAGCTACAGATGAAGAACATAGTACATCAGTACACAACTAGAATCTTTATCTGCGAAGTACATAACAGACATTAACAATTGCTACAATAAGAAGTTCATGTTGTATAATAAGTAGTAGGCTTATGAGCATCCGAGCTTGCTATAATCAAGGTAGTTATTGGGGTGGAAAGAAAAGTAGTTGGTAGATGGGTTGGGTGATATTAGAGTGGGAGTTGCAAGGGCATAGCCAGCATGTTTTTAGGTGTGCTTTTAGTAAAGTTTTGAAGTGGGTGCATGATGGTAGGAGGTAATTGTGGGTGGGAGGAAGTTCCATAATTTGGCTATGGCGCAAGAGAATAGTGATTTACCAGCGGAGTTATTGGCTTTAGTGATCTGCAAGTGATTTTTGTTGCTGGATCTTAGTGGTCTGGTGGTGCGATAGGGTTGGAGTAGATTCTGGTGGGATGGGACATTTAGTGGATGGTTTACTAGTTTGTGGGCAAGTGTGAGTTGATACCATTGAAGGAGGTGAGGGAGTTCAAGCCAGCCCAGTTCAGCAAGTGAGAGACAGTGGTGACTATGGTAGGATGCCCCTGTGGCGAATTTGGCAGTTTTGTTGTAGCAGGTCTTTAGCTTGTTTAGATCACATTGCCTTAGTTTGGTATATATTGGAGAGGCATAATGTACGGTGGAGATAAGGTGGGAATTTGCTACTGAAATCTTTGCTGCTTTGCTGAGACGTTGCTTATTTCTGTATAACGCTTCTAGTTTTTTGTGGACTTTTTTTATGGTCATGGATATGTGAATGTCAAATTTTAGTTTATTGTCTATTTACACTTCTAGCAATTTGGTGTGTTCTGTTGGGTGTATAGCGGTGTTGTCTTTTGCTGTGATGTTAAAGTGAGAGTTGTTTTCAGTATGTTTGGTGGGCTGGAAGATGAGTAGTTTAGTTTTGTTTGGGTTGAGTATTAATTGGGCATCAGATAACCAAGTTTCAACAGAGGAAAAGGCTTCCTGTGTGACTTTTTGCAGTTTGGGTAGGGACTGGGCTGAGCAGATGATGGTTGAATCATCTGCGTATTGTATGTGCATGCCATGTTTGGTGGCAGAGGCTAGATTATTGGTGAAAATAGAGAAGAGTAGGGGTCCAAGGATGGATCCTTGGGGAACCCCTATATTGACAGGTAGTTGGGGAGATATGACATTCTGCCAAACAACGGATTGTTGGCGGTCAGACAGGTAACTCTGAAACCAGTTGGTGACTGATTGAGAGAAGGATAGGTTATTGATGACAGAGATGAGTTGTTTGTGTGGGACCATGTCAAATGCTTTAGATAGGTCTAGGAAAGTAGCAGAGGAGAGATAGCCATTGTTTTTTGCTGAAGGATAGTGTTAGTAAAGGAGAGTAAGGCAGTGGTGGTGCTATGGTTTGGTCAGAAACCATGTTGAATATTGGGAAAGGAGGTTAGTAAGGAGGCAGTCTGAGACCTGAGAGTGACTGCATCTCTCTAGTATTTTGGAGAGTGGAGAGAGAATAGCTATGGGGTGGTAATTGGTTAGTTCTGTGGAGGGGCCGCCTTTGTGGAGGGGAATTATATGTGATACTTTCCATAGTGTGAGAACGTAACTTTCAGACAGAGATCGGTTAATCAAGATGGATACTGGGTAGGCCAGAGCATCAGCTGCGATTTGTAGGTATTCACTTGGGAGGTTGTCTGCTGCCAATTTGGTGAGCTTAAGTTTGGTTAAGAGTTTTTTTTATGTTGGAGGTATGTACAGGAGAAAAATAGAAGGCAGTGGGGAGATTACTAGTTGAAGGTGTGGGTTGGAGGGGAGGGGGTTTGTGTTTTTTAGCTAGTGATAGTATGGATTGTGTGAAGTGTGTGTTGAATGAGGTAGCAATATTTTCGGAGGAGTGAGGGATGTTAGGAAGAGAGGTACTGACTTTACCTGGTTGAGGATGGAGTTTATGGAGGACCAGAATTGTTTGGGGCTGTGTTGGGAGGAGTCTAGGGCAGACTGGTAGTACTGGAATTTGTCCTGTCTTATTAGCTTTTTGACTCTATTGCGTAGTTGTAGGAATTTCTGTCTAGTTGAGGGGGTTTTGGTTTTGCGCCACTGCTCCTTGGCTTTATCCCTGTTTTTCATTTCTGACTTAGTGGTTTTCTGTAGCCATTGGGAGGGTTGTGCTTTGGTTCTGGAAAGTCTTATGGGAGCATGGTAATTAAGGATGCTCAGGAAGGTAGTATTAAGAAATTCAACTGTGTCATCAAGACTGAGGTACTTTAGAGGATGCCAGTTACATTCTTTGAGGGATGAGATGAATGTGAGTGGGTTAAAGTTTAGTTTTTTACGTATTTGACGGTAAATGACAGGTTTAGCTTGGTATAGGTATTTTTTGAGTAGGAATGTTGGGGAGTGATCACTGAGGCTATCTGATAAGCAGCCTATTAGATATGACTGGGGGCTCTTACTGACTAGTATCCAATCCAGGGTAGTGTGCTTGCTGGAGTTTTTATTTATCCTGGTTGGCGACTGGACTAGTTGGGTGAAGCCATGAAGGTTTACATGATGGGTTCGATGGTTGCCAGAACAGGATTGGCAGTCAATATTGAAATCACCTAAAATTATAGTTTCTTGGGGGAGATGTTGGGTAGACCAGGTGAGGAGGTTTTCTAGTGGAGGGATGTTTTGGTCAGGTGGGAAGTAGCATCCATTTATGTTGATGGTTTTGTTTTGGTTTATTTTGAGGTTGGTATATATTATTTCCTCATTGCCTATTTGTTACTTACTTACTATTGCCTATTTGATACTTACTTACTATTGCCTATTTGATACTTACTAAGCTATTGATCTTTGAGCATCTTAATAAGCCTATAAGTACATTCCCATGTTAGTCTCTAGCCCTTATATTTTGCATATCACTAACCCAGAGATGGGCTGAACAAGGATATGCTGGGATATTTACGTTTCCCTTATCTATGAGGGACAGAGGGGTGCTAAACCAGGGGTGAGTTTGCAGTTACCCATTTATTTGAACATAATTATTCTCTGTGATACATACCTATCCCTCCAACATGTTCAATTTTGTTTTTCAAAACAGATTGAGAAGTTTTGATCATATGTTTGTAATAGCATTGGACATATGAATTTGTAATATTTCTAAAAGGATAGGATCCTTTGAAGATCTATGTGTAAGGCAGAGGTCACCGGTCAGTAACCTGTATGACATTGAAAAAATAGGCAAGGCTTTGAGACAGTCTGCATAGTTTTTATGATTTAAGCTCTTGATTTTATTAATGAGAAGCACTGGGGGTCTTTCCAGTTATGACAAGAGTTTGGACACATGCATACATACCAAAATCAGCATTATACTCAATAACTGGCCAAATGACTGCAAAGTACAGTGGAAAAATTACACCACTGGACTTGGATGCAATACCTTTAGACAAAAGCTGTACAATGAAAAATGACTTCCTTACAGAACTGAATACATGGTGATCAAAGGACAGTTCATTATCAACATAGGTGCCCAGATCCCTAACTTCAGTATCATTTTTCAAGAGTGTGTTGTTAATGTGATAGTTACAAGCAGAGTTATGCTTCCCATGGTATGCAGTCATACACTTCTTGGCATTTCTGTATCTATCTGTGAGTAGATATATTTATAGCAATATATATATATATATATATATATATATGTGTGTGTGTGTGTGTGTGTGTGTGTGAGATATATATATATATATATATATATATATATATATATATATATATATATATACAGTATACTGTATATGTAGCTAGATATAGATATGGATATACATAAAATAATCTAGACAACGTAACAGTAACAGGACAAGGATTGATAAAAAATATATTTACAGAAAATATTGACAAAATCAAAGTTATACTAGAGAAGGGTTTGTGCCCTTTCCCCACTGTTGAGTGACCTTTTGTTTTGGTATAAATAACTAGCAGGAGGTGTGGTAGTACACAGTGGCTTGCCCTTTTACCCCTGCAAAAACATTGTTTTTTCATGTGGTTAGATTTTGTCAATATTTTGTGTTGAGATATTTTTCCACTAATATTTGCTGCTGATGATATTGTGTTTATTTTATGTAAATACATATATGTATATTTATATATATATAATATGTATATATGTATGTATGGGTGAAGTGACAGTGATCGAGAAATTGGAACATCAATGTTAATAATGTCGACCACAAACGGTCAATGGCACAAATGTCAACAGTCCATCCAGGAGCGACCTTAGGTCAACTGGTGCCCTAGGCAAAAGGGCTCCACGGTGCCCCCCACCACACCAATGGGTGCCCCCATTCTGGTCTACCTACACCAAATAAATACTGGAAAGGTGCCCCTACTAGAGTGGCGCCCTAGGCAGCTGCCTAGTTGGCCTATGTCTAAGGCCGGCTATGAGTCCATCAAGCATGTACATGGAAAATCCTCTCGCATGCAAAGTAAAAAAGAATGCTTTTTGCAGGGGGGTAACCTTCCCTGCATGCTCCACAGCTTTTGCTAATTATACATGCTAACTCTGAGATCAAACTATCCGCTATGAAGGCCACATATTCTCCATCCCCGGAGACTGTTGATCTCACACACCTGTCAGTCACCTGCATTGTCTGTCAAAGTTTGTCGACATAACAAAGGTCAAAAGTCATGGCTACAGTATCTATATCTAATATCTATGTGTATCTCTCTCTTTCTCTCTGAATATATATATATATATATATATATATATATATATATATATATATATATATGTATATATATATATATATATATATATATGTGTGTGTGTGTGTGCGCGCGTGCGCATGCCCAAGTTTTTATATAGATAGATATATACAGATATACTTGAACTAGCATTCATTAACAATGGTGTAGGTCCCTTGTTAAGCCTAGACAATGTAAGCATGTTAGATCGATGAACAGCAGTGCAAATCAAATATGTGCATTGTTGTTGTTGTTGTGTCTTTCAGCTTATCCCAGTTAGGGGTTGCCACAGTGGAACTCCGGTCCGCTAATGCTCGGTAGTGGATTTTTACGTGCCGAGTTACCAGCCCTAACACACAACCTTCAACGAAGGCACGTCCATTCACGTATGCCTCCACACAGAAGACGCTCTAGCTGAGAATCGAATGCGACAATGTCTTGCTGTGAGGTGACAACGCTACCATGCTGCTCATTATTTCTGCAAGTTGCAAGTACCTTTTCATGCCCAACAATACTGTTCATGGCCATGGAAAGGTGCTTGCAAGCATGAGCACAGAATGTGAACAAAACAGCTCACTTCTAGGCAAAGCTCATATATAAGCACACACTTTGTCCCAGAAATATTAAATACTAGTGCAGTGAAAGAATATTGAAGGTGGGGAAGTTAAACTGGTGAATTGTTCACAAATAATAACTTCTTTATACTGTACAATTCATTTGTATGGAAGGGGGAATGGGTAAAGTGTACTCATGTACCACAAGCAAATAAGCCTCAAAGAAGCATTTCTGACATAATCCTGTAATATTGATGTAATGATAATTAATGACAATGACAATACCAGTGCTGTGCACATAAATATAAACAGATATGCTAACAAAGGATGTGACAGGGATATAAAGCTGCACTGTAACAAAGGAGAGTGAAACTGTTATATACATGTTAATAATGAGATAATGTTTAGCAAGGAGAGAAGATATATGGGATCATACCTCACAAGTGTCCAGATTTTCACAGAATGTCCAGATTTTTGTCTCATATTTTTTATATTTTTCTCATAAAAGTTGTGGTTTTCTGGCAATTCACTTGAGGGTTGAAGCCACTAAATAGTGACATGCAATTTGAGTTGAAGACTTCATATCTTTCAGGAAAATGCATGCTAACACAAATCCTGTTACTCTAGCAACTTTCTACGTTTATAAGAGCAATATCAAAAATCTGTCCCTATTTTTGGTCCTTTGTCCCCCAATTAATTGAAGCTATTCCAGATGTTTTCACTAAGAGATTGAGAGGTATGCATGACATGAATGCACAGACTATAGATATTGCATATGAGATGTGTATACAGGGAATTCATGTATGCAAGCTGACATCACTGCTGTATTCTCCACCTCAGCATGTATACTCAAGAACAAATAGACTTTACATCTGTAATGACAGGTACATCAGAAATGGACATGTTTTTGCAACTTAATGTCAGTGACCCCATTAGGAAAGGAGTTTATCACTGCCAAACAAGTCTATATCAGCTTATCAAAAGCTGATAAGTGCGAGCCTAAAATGTCGAACAACCAAAATAGTGAAGACATGGAACAGCGATTTTTTTCCAAACAACAAATGAAAACACAACATAAAGTGGGGGACTTTGCCCCCACACCCCCTGATGTGGGGGGCACCTCTACTTAAATATACCAACTCCGAGATCGCACCACAGTGGAGGAAATCGCAAACTCCTGAAAACAGCCCAGCAATTTTTTTCCCTGGGATGTCTGCGACCTTTCCAGTTGTTGTAGATGTCTTGTGGGGTTCCTATTACATGACCGTCGAACGTAAAACAACAAAAAGGCAAAATAGCGAAGCAGCTTTTAAACAAATTCTTTCCCAGGGAAAGAATTCGCTTGGCCACTTCCATTACTTTGCAGTTTTTGGCACTGTAGTGTGATCTCAGAGTTGGTATATTTAAGTAGGGGGGGGCAAAGCCCCCCACTTTATGTATTCTTTCAGTTTTGTTTTTCTTTTCTTTTTTTTTTTTTTTTTTGGAACAGTGATTTTTTCCCATAGAAAAAAATGGTTGTTCTGAGCTTTTGAGATTATAAGTTTTTGCATACATCATGGGGTCAATTATTCATCGTTCGCTTTTTTAAGCATTCAGTGATATAATATAGACCCGTCTTGTGAGGTACATACCAAAATGGGCATTGTATTCTATAATGGGTCCATTGAGTGACAAGTAGAGGGAAACAGTGACCTCTTTTTTTCCTGGATGAGAAACCTTTTGTGATGAGGTGTGTCATGTAGAAGGATTTCCTGACTACTGTGGCAATGTGATTATCAAAGAAGAGACCACTGTCCACCTGTGTCCCAAGGTCTATTATCACACTTTCAGTGTTAAGTAGACTACCACCTTTGTGGTAGGTCATGGGTACAGAGTTTTTACCAAAGGGGATCACAATGCACTTTTTGGCATTGAGCTTGAGGCCATGGCTCTTACACCAGGCATCTGTCTCAGTGAGGCCCTTTTGTAGGATGTCCACATTGTTAGGAGTTTTGATTATGGCTCCTAGTTTGCAGTCATCTGCACACTTTGTTAGCCAAACACCTTCTGTGTTAGCCTGTACTTCAGAAAAGTAGATACCAAAGAGGAGATGACCCAGGACTGAACCCTGTGGTACTCCACTTGTTACTGGTCTGAAGTTGGATTTGGAGTCTGCTACTTTCACAGTGTGAGTTCTGTCAGTGAGCCAGTTAGCAACTCATCTTGTGACATAGGGATGTATACCTAGTTTAGTGAGTTTATCTATAATTCCAGAGTGGGGGATGGTGTCAAAAGCCTTGGCGTGATCTAGATAGGCTGTGTGAGCCACCTTAGCCTTGTCTACGGCTTTGGTGACTGCTTCAAAGAACTCTATCAGGTTTAGGAGACATGATCTGCCTTTTACAAACCCGAACTGGGTGGGGTCCAGAGTTTGGAGATTACCAATGACTTTGTTTATAAGTTCCATGATGATACGTTCCATGGCCTTGCAGACCAGGCTCGTTAGGCTAATGGTGCGGTAGTTGCTGGGGTCCATGGTGGCTCCCCTTTGTGGAGTGAGATAACCATCGCTGTGCACCATTCAGTGGGCACAAAGCCTGAGGTGAGGCTATGATTGAACATGGTGCTTATGTGGGGTGCCAGTTCATTCTGTAGTTTGTGTAGAATGCAACCTGGGATTTTGTCAAATCCCATGGATGCTGTGTTCTTGGCTTTGGAGAGTGTGTTTTTTACCTGTGCAGCCATGATTACAGGAACTTTGGATTCTTCTGGTATAGAGATGGGCCCTTTAGGGTGTGAGAGGGGGGTAAAGTTAGCACTGAACCTGTCTGCCAGGATGTTGGCAAAATCAGTTGGTTCTGTATATTTAGTGCCATTGTGCTGTAACTCAGAGCAGATCTGAGTATTGCCATTGAGATTCTTGACATAGCTATAGAATGCTTTGTGGTTGTCTCTAGAATCAGTGGTGATTTAGTTTTTGTATCTAGCTTTGGAGGATTTTATGAGGGATCTCAGCTTCTTACTGAGGCTGACCAGGGAGTTCCTCCAGTCATGGGATTTTACTTTTTTTTGCAACACTTTCTTTCTTCTGTTATAGGGTTTGTTTTTGGCAGGGGACCACCAGATTGGCTTCCTTTTATTGGAGGATAGCATCTTGGTTCTGTTAGGGATAGCATGATCCATGCACTCATGTAAGTGCTTAGAAAGTGCATTTGTGTAGGATTCAGCAGTCATACCTCTATTGTCCATCTGCATGGGTGTTGTGAAGTTTGCCACTTCTGTCTTAAGAAGCGTGAAGTTGGCTTTGGAGAAATTTTTTACGGTGGTTTCCCTAATGGGAGGTGGGGGTGGGATGTGGATGTCTAGGGTGATTAGCTTGTGGTCAGATCTGACCAATGGGGAACTGACCTCTGTTGTGGAACACCGGTCGCCCATGTTGGTAATGACCAGGTCTAGGATATTGCTGCCCCTCTTGTGGGGTGTGGATAAGTTGATCCAATGCATTGGAATTTATGAATTCCAGAAAACGTTGAGCAAAAGAGTTGGTACATGAGTAGTTCTCCAAGTTAATGGTGGGGTAGTTGAAATCGCCCATTATTAGGGTGTTGGGTTGTACCCTAATATTTTCCAGTGTATCAGAAAATGAGAAGTGGGAATCCTGGGGCATAGTGGGAGATCTGTACCAAGTTACAATTTGGATTGCGGTCTTGCCCAGAGTTAGTTGCACTTGGATAATCTCGGATGCATTATGCTGAGCAACTAGCCTGGAGATGTGGATATCCTTAATGAATATGGACACACCTCCACCTTTAGTGCTTCAGTACAGGTTAAGTGGCCGAAAGGTGTAGTACGAATTATAGCCTGGTAATGCAGGGGTGTTCTCTGGAGCCTTGAACCAGGTCTCTGTCACTGCACAGATGCTGATGTTCTCCATTTTAAGGAGTGCCTCAAGTGAATGCATTTTGAGGTTTAGACTTCTTGCATTGAGTAGCATTACCCTCAGATTTTGCTTGCTTGTACCTGTTACGGTGGAGAATTTGTCATTTGAACCTTGCCTAAAAAAGGCACTACAAGGGTGGCAAGAGCCTTAGCCAGTATCTGGAATCCCAAGAGAGACAGGTGCAGGCCATCTCTGGAAAAACATTGTGGTCTGTCGATCATGTCATCCCAGGCAGACAGTTACTGGATCCCCTTAGAATGACACCTGAAGCTTAGCCAATTGTTGAAGTCAATCATTTTGTCCTTGTACTGTGGTATTATTCTGGGTGATGGCAGGATGCTACTCAGGCCTAGGGTCATACCTGCCTGGGCTACAAGATCAGAGAGCTCCTCCAAGTCTCTTTTCATGTAGTCCAGGGAGGTACATCTCAGGTTATTCACATCAGCATGGACAATGACAGAGTCATATTTGTACTTGTTGTGGAGTGACCGGAGTGTATGCGTTATGTAGCGGATCCTGGCACCCAACAGGCAGCTGACAGTAACTTTCTCCTTGTGTAGCCTGGTGAGTGGAACATCAGTGTGCCTGACTATAGAGTCGCCTATGACTAGAGTGTTGGGTATGTTGTTATGCTTTATGGGCTGTGGTTGAGTGGCACATTGAGTTTGTGGGCTATGTGTCATTTGGGTTGTATTGGGGGGTGGAGGTTGCTTGCATTTCTGCTTTGGATGCCTCTGCTGCTTGAGCAAATTTTTATTGAGAGACTCCACGTATCTAGGTGTGTGTTTTGTGTTTCTATGTGTATGTTTTGGTGGTGTAGGTTTTGAGTGACTATGTAATGTGTGTGGTGTGGTACAATTACCTTCTCACCTTGACTGTCTAGTCCAGTCTTGGGTGAAGAGAGCTTTGCTTCCAGTTTGGCTATATAAGTGCATCTCTCACAGGTTGTAGTGTTGGGAGGTAGGAGGAGAGGGTTGTCTGTGTACATGAGGCAATTGCTGCATTGCCCCAAGATGCCCAGATTCATCAGGTAGACAGAAGAAAACATCAGGAGCTGAGCCTTAGACATGCCTGGATAGGTGCTTATTTATTAAGTACTAAAAACTGTTTTCCTCTAGACAATTTAGGAAAGTTGAGTGCTGTAGTAATCCGTAGCTTATTTAGTGCTTACAACAAGTTCTGAACAAGTGCTGAGCTCAAAGAAACTGACAAATGGCAACACAGATTGGATGTCATGTCATGATTTCAAGTATTCCATTGCTGATTTGCAAACATCTCAGACATCATTATACTGAGCATCCTCACAGGGAATTCCAGGGAACAGTAACATAACAGTAATTCAACAGCACAAACACATAAGAAAGTGTTGCAACAGAGGACCAATCACAGTTTCTGATGGTCTGGCAGTACGCCATACAGTAAGAAATGTCTGTGGAAGCTCTCATCTGCCATTAAGCCATGTAGTGGAATAAAAATAATTGCAGTAATAAAGAAGCATCCAGATGAAGACGTGCAATACAAAACATAATTATGTTGGGAATAGGTAATGCCTGTGAGCAATGGATGAGATAATAAGCATTTGCATCATCTCATTTTGAAAAACATACCAGGACAGATATCAGAGACAGATGCACACCAATCATGAACGCCACAGAAATACACATATCATGAAGAAATATTTTGAAGGGCTTACAGCACTTTTGTACCATAAGGGGTATGGATGTCTTGTAGGACAGTACACTGAAAAAGGTGGATCTCTGAGTGTGCCATAACTATTGCCTGAGCTGTCTGACAGACAGATGTTACCAGATTCAAATTCCTGCCTACTATATGAGCTCTCTCCAGACCTCTGTGTTGAATGCATGTACCACATTAGATAGCAATAAAAGCTGTCACACATAACTGAACTGAATGTGTGCATTAAGAGAGTACTTACAAATATATTATAAGCAATCAGATTTAGTCAGATGTTGGAAAGCAGCTGCACATGCTACTGTCTGCACAACACTGAGCAGTATAGTATCAATGCTTCCTTGACAAGAAAGCTGTTTCCATTGTGTATTACACACACTGTCCTAGAATTAACCACAGTCTACCTGTGTAGGTATGTTATACAAACCAGTACTCAAGATATGTGCCACAGGAGCAGTCACATGATGACATGCCCCAAATAACCATTTCACTGCCATTCAGTCACAACCTGTGATGATATGTCATTGTCCAGCATAAAAATGAATAAATATAACTTGACACAATGGTGTTTATGTGACATCAGTACATTCATATAGTGTTGCCTTTTTCAGAAATTCAAAACCAAGATATGTGTCTCTACCAACTACTGACGTGGATAAACAACAAGCTCAACAGTGGAAGTCTTAACACAACTGTGACACTCCACCCATGCTGACTTATTTCATCAGCTGTATGTATTGTAAACAATCTCTTTGAGGTATAATAGGGATGGTGGAGGCCTCTCCCTTTGTAAATGGACACATTATAACTGTAGTGGGTGCCACTCATGCATAAAATTATAAGGCTCAACAATGCTAACAGACACTGAATGTGAATGTTAAATGTGCGCATTTGACAACACAAAATACATGATATTGTACAGGATGAATGCACCATGGTAGAAGTACAACTAAAATTGATTGATATTTCAATATGTGAAGGCATTAAATCATGTTATTGCTACAAGGGATATGTGTGCCTGTAATTGCTGTCAATAACATACAAAATGTTGTCACAGTTCCTTGTGCCAGAGAATAATGCTTCCTACATATGTTCTGTAATGAAAATGTAATCACATGTCATCATTACTCTGAACAAAAGCATTGCTATGCGAGGAGAAATTACCATCGTTTTTGTAAAATGACATTGGGATGACATGATTGACAGACCTCGATGCTTTGCCAGAGATAGCCTGCATCTGTCATCCCTGGGCTTCTGGACACTGGCCAAGGCTCTTGCCACCCCTATAGTGCCTTTTTTAGGTGGTGTTCCAAAGACCAAATTGCCACCATAACAGCTACAAACAAATCCATTCTGAGGATCATGCTGCTCAATGGTAGAAGTCTAGATCTCAAAATGCACTAACTCGAAGCACTCCTTAAAATGGAGAACATTGACATTTATGCATTAACAGGGACCTGGTTCAAGGTAGCAGAAAGCACCCCTGCACTACCAAGCTATAACTCATTCCACACATTTTGGCCTCAAAACTTGGACCGAAGCTCCAAAGGCAGTGGTGTTTCCATATTCATAAAGGATGCATACACCTCCAGACTGGTAGCCCAACATAACGCATCTGAGATAATTCAGGTGCAGTTAACATTGAGTAAGACAGTGATTCAGGTTGAAGCCTGCTATAGGTCCCCAAACATGTCCAAAGACTCACACTCCATGTCCCTAAGCACCCTGGAGAATATTAGGGTCCAACCAAATAACTCATACTGGGCGACTTCAACTACCCCTCCATTAACTGGGAAAACTACCCATGTACCAATACACTTGCCCAATGTTTCCTGGAATTCATTAATTCAAATGCCCAGGACCAGCTCATTCTTAACCCCACTAGAGGTAGCAACATCCTTGACCTGGCCCCCCCCACAAAGGTAACCTCCATGAAAAACTTCTCCAAAGCTAACTTTGGGCTCCTAAAAACTGAGGTGGATAACTTCACAGCAACCATGGAAATAGAGAATAGTTGCATGACCACCGAATCATACACCAATGCACTGTACGAACACATACACAAATGCATGGATCTCGCCATACCCAATAGAACTAAGACAGTCTTCTTCAAAAAAGGGAAGCCAATCTGGTGGTCCCCTGCCATAAACAACCTCTACAACAGAAGGAGGAAACTCATGCGCAGTAAGGTAAAGTCCCTAGACTGGAAAACCTCCCTGCAGCAGATAGTGAAGACAAACACAAGGCCTTCTATAGTTATGTAAATAATCACCATGGCAATACTCAGATTTGCTCTGAGCTACTGCACAATGGTACTTCCTATACCAAGCCAACAGATATTGCCAATATACTGGCCAACAGATTCAATGCCAACTTTACCCCCCTCCCCCCCAAAAGATCATTCACAATACCAGTAGATTGCCAGGCACCAGGTATTACTGCTGCACAGGTTAAAACAGCACTGTCAAAGGCCAAGAATACAGATTCTTTGGGACGTGACAATATCCCTGGCTGTGTTCTCCATGAACTACAGAGTGAACCGACACCTCACCTGTGTGCCTTGTTCAATCACAGCCTCACCTCAGGCTTTGTCCCTACCAAATGGTGCACTGCTACTGTCATCCCTCTCCACAAAGGAGGAGTGACTACAGACCCTGGGAACTATTGCCCCATTAGTCTGACGAGTCTGATATGCAAAGCTATGAAATGCATCATCATGGACCTAATAAACAATGATATAGAGAATCTGCAAACTTTGGATCCCATACAGTTTAGTTTTGTGAAGGGTAGATCATGCCTGGTCAACTTGGTTAACTTCATTGAGTCAGTCACCAGAGCTGTGGATGAAGGCAAGGTGATTCATACAGCCTACATTGATCTGGCCAAGGCCTTTTATACCATTCCCCACTCAGGAATATAGAAAAACTCACTAAGCTAGGCATCAACCCCAATATCAATAGGTGGGTTGCAAACTGGCTCACAGGTAGAACCCACAGTGTGAAAGTAGCTGACTCCAAGTCAAGCTGCTGACCAGTCACGAGTGGAGTCCCATGGGGTTTAGTCCTGGGTTATCTCATGTTTGGTATCTACTTCTCTGAAGTCCAAGCCAACACGAAGGGACTCTGGCTGACAAAGTCCACAGATGATTGCAAATTGGGAACTATTATTAACTCCCCAAGTGATGTTGACATTCTACAGCAAGGCCTCACGGATACCAACGACTGGTGTCAGAATCATGGCCTTAAGCTCAATGCCAAAAAAATGTGTCATCATCCCCTTTGGGAAAAACCCGGTTCCCATGAGTTACCACATCGATGGTAGTCCACTGAACACAGAAGGCATTATAAGAGATCTGAGAACACAGGTTAACATTAACCTCTCTTTTGACCAACACATTGCCTCTGTGGTCAGAAAGTCCTTCAATGTGGCACATCTCATCACTAAGGGTTTTGCATCCAGAGGTCATTGTCTCCCTCTACTCTTCCCTCATTAGGCCAATCTTCAAGGACAATGCCCCATTTGCTATGTACCTCACTAAACACCTGCAACAATGGGAGAGGCTGCAAATGTGCCTCACAAAGAGGATCCTAGGCCTTAAACATTTGTCCTATATGGACAGACTCAAAAAAATCCAACTATTCTTTGTCTCATTTCGCCTACTTACAGGCGATCTCTGCTTGACTTACAAAGCCATGTCTGACCCAGCTCTGTTAGAAATGCTACATCTAAAGAAATCCCAATCCTTCTGCACCACACACTCCAGAGACCTCAACCTCATTACCACAATCAACAGAACATGCTGGATGGACAGGTTTATAACACAGAGACTAGACATGCTATGGAATAGACTTCCCATGCATGTCAAGAGCACCTCATTGGCTCTTTTCAAGAGAAATCTTGATGAGTGGATGGGAAATAGAAAATTCACCCCAGGGAGCACTCCAGTGGCTCTACTAGACAGAGGCCCTGGGAACTAAGGTCGGGTGGCATGATGCCAGTTTAATCCTATGGGCTAGGCTTGTAAAGACTCCAGTGCCATAAGCCTAGTACAGACCTATGAATCTATGAACCTATAAGACTAATCAACATCTATATGTGTACACATATATGTTTGACAACAGTGCTAGAGGCATGTACAAGTCACAATAAGATGGACACAATGTAGCCTGAGCAGTGATGGCTGGATTTGAACTTCCTACACAAGATGACAATCTAAGCATCAGTGCCTGAATTATAAGTGCCATGCAACATGTTGAGGTACAACTGAGACAGTGCATATTTAATAGATTATATCACCACTATTTATTTGCAGGATGTTTATACTAAAAAGTGGTCGAAGTACACAATAACACTGTACAGTTACACTTCACACACACACACACACACACACACACACACACACACACACACACACACACACATATATATATATGGTTACCTATCATTTCATCGAAAGTTCATTTCATCTAAAGTTCATTCCATCGAAAGTTCATTACATCGAAAAGCATTTTAGGTGGGGGGCTTCGCCCCCCACATATATATATATATATATATATATATATATATATATATATATATATATATATATATATACACACACATTTGAAGAGTACTATAGACAGAATGACAGTGAAAGACACACAGCTGTCCCCAAACATTGTACTTATGTAGTTACATAATGTACAAATCACAGTATCAAAGTCAGACAACACAGGAGAATTTGCAGCCCAGCTGTTAGATATTGCAGTTATGGTAGCCATTTTGTGGCCAAAAAGTGATTGCTCAATTTGACAGTGTGACAGTGTGTAACTGGAAATCCATCTCAGAAGTAGAATTGTACATAAAGTTGGTTGTGAGGTGGCCAATGGTATATGACAGTAATCACAGTCACACTCATCAAGCAGTGTTGGTCTCTAATCACCTAACTATCCACTTTCACAATCTATACAGCACATTATCAGCAGCCAACACCACAGGAGAATACTGAGTACAAATGAGGCATATAGGATCTATGAACGGATGGCATCACTAATGTATTGCCTAGGAGATGTTTCTAGTAAAATGACTTTTAGAGCCACTTGTAGAAGTTAATATTGCTGTATCTGAACCACCAACATATCTGTTCACACATTCTAGAAAACAGTGTATGAAATGCAAGCACCACAGGAAAAGCCTGACATTTAAAGTGTGGCAGTTCACTTTAGAAAGAATAACCTCATCAGTGTATTGCACCAGTGGTGCAGTCAGAGAATATAATTTTGTAATTGTATGCTCTTATTTCTGCCTCACAAAACACCTGTGATTTCAGAAATGGAAACAGTCCCCACCATTTAACAAGATTTTGCATCACTTTCCCCCTAAAACATGAAATAGATATTTTTCAATCTACAAAACTCATGTTGGAAGCACATGGATGCCCAACCTCCCCCAACAGATATTCCATCACAGACATTGCCCAATGTAGTGTGTTGTTCATCTTGTCTAAGGAGTAGTCACACTGTCTCTTCTGAGGACCTGGAGAAGCATGTCTGTGCCTCCACTAAGACCCTACACATACACCTGGTGGCACCTAATTACACACCAGCATCAAGAGGAGAATGGATAGCAGGCCTTCTCTGAGCACCCCTACCAAGTGTTTATCCAGAGTAGAAGTTAATTGACAAGATCCTCACCTACCTGTAAACACCCAAGTTCAAACATGCATACAGATTCCCCATATTGAGTAATGAACATCTTACCTATCTAGCTATACAATGTAGAAAGTATCATATTAATTGCAAGTACCACAGAAGAAGTCTGAATCTTAACATGAGAGAGTGCTCTTTTGTCAGAATGACCTTATCAGTTTGTTTTAGAGATGATGTTTCAGTAAAAAGTGGTATAATGGAGCTGAGTTAATAATTATATGTATTCTTCTCAGAGGAAAGGGATACAGCAACAGACATTATACACACACACACACACACACATACACACACACACACACACACACACACACACACACACACACACACACACACACACACACACACACACAAACAAATTTCCCATGTTGGGCACCAAACCTCCTACCTATCTGGACGGTATTGTGTTAGTCACAAATGCCATAGGAGAAGTCTGATTCTTAAGAGGATAGTGCACTTTTGTCTGGATGACCTCAGTCTATTTCATAAAGGATGTTTCAGTACAAAGTGGGATAAGGGAGCTGTTTGAAGAGTTACATTTATTCTTCTCAGGGGGAATGGATATTGCACCAAGTGTTACACACTCTCATACACAGACACACACACAAATTTCCCAGGTTGAGCATTGATCGTCCTACCAATCTAGTCATACAATCCAGAAGGCACTGTATTAGTCACAAGCACCACAGGAGAAATCTGACTCTTTAGGGGAGAGAAGAATGCACTTTTGTCAGGATGACCTTATCAGTATGTTTCATAAAAAAGTGAGATAATAGAGCTGTGGGAGGAGGCAAACATATTTGTCTCAGGGAAGTGGATACAACATCAAGTATTCACTCTCACACACAAGTTTCCCATGTAGGGCATCAAATCTCTTACCTATCTATTTACATAATCTAGAGAACATTGTATTAGTTGCAAGAGCCCAAGGAGAAGAGTGACATTAGTAATATTAAATAGGACATTTCAACTTTTTGAAAATCCACTGCTTGAAACAGATGGTGCTGTACATCACAAGATATGCAACAAATGCATATCTGTGCACAAGGCAATGTAACATCACTATGGTTGTCACATGTAACATTGCTTCTTTACTACAATTTAAATACTGCATTTCATGTACACTGTGTTACTGTGAGGAACATTGACATGTTTCACGTTATGGGATGCCTTAGACATTCACTGTTGTACACCAGTGGATTATCAATCAAACTTTCATGCAACGTCATGTGGAGAAGATTGGAACCTTGCATTGTCTCATACTTGAACTATGTGCATTACCAAGACAAACATAGGACAGTGCATTTCAGAATAACAGTGATGGATTGTGTGACAATATTAGCAACATTTGTAACATAGTGCAAGTGTAAACACTGTAGAGCAGACATATATTAAATGACTGAATTGAATGAGTCAACATCATTCTAAAATGAAAGTCACCTGTGCAACCTAAAACAATTATTAATTTTTTTTTTTTTTTTTTTATTTTACTCTTAGAGTGTAGCAATGCCAAGCTGAACTGCACTGCTGTTGGCAAAGTAGCAGCACATGCACAATTATATTTTGAACTGTTGAACTTAGAATGGAAATTAGCACTACACTATGTTGCTTTCTGCTGACTTTTGCACAAAAAATAGTACAAGACAGGCTTCGCAATAGGAAACAGGCACATCGGTATAGCAGCAGGATACTGATATATTAAGGAAATCTCAACATTTACAGCCATGGGAGTCAAACAAAACATTCTGAAACATTTTTTCATCCACCTGGATTTAAACCTTTAGACTCTTTGAAGAAAAACATTTATACCCAAGTATTACATAAGTATACCACGTAGGAAGTCATACTTCTGATACTTAACATTTGACAGCAGATTTCAGCAAACATGAAGGTATGTATTCATCTTCATTATCCTACTTGACCACAGTAATCTGTGCATCCAACTCTTCAGCTTGTTGAAAGTACATTAAACGTAGCTTAGCACAAAAGTGCAAAGTACAACAGAGTAATGCAGCCAAAGGTAATAAAATCTCAAGCTATTTCATAAGCAGTGTACTTCTGTTTAGCTTTAGTTGCATTTGTTATCTACCACCAGGCATTGCTCAAATGCAGAGGTGGAAGAATAATGAAACAGTAGGGAGATGATACATCAACAGGGTGAGAGGGAGGCAGGGACAAAGTAGCTTGTGACAATATAAGGATAATGGTGGCTCATAACAGTATGTAGCCAACAGGTACACATAACATAGTGTACCGGAAACAGTAACACAGATCATTTCTAGATTATAAATCTTGAAATTAGTCAAAAATCTGTGTATGTATGTATATATATATATATATATATATATATATATATATATATATGGGACTACTTTAGTAGATCGAACAGACAATTCATCGACAACAAATACAGCGAGACCACTTGACTGAAACTCCATATTCCTGAATTTTCCCACTTCCAAAATACCAACAGTTAAACTCCTGAAACACACAATGCCGACTGAGCTATTCATCAACATTCAGTACACCCCATTTCAAAATCCCGAGTCCCAGTACACTGACAAAGTAACTGTTTTAAACTTTTACATGCAAAGTTCCAATCTTCATATCACGCTTGAGAATAACATGTTGATCAAACAGATACCTTACAGTTAAAATAAAAAGGAAATGTGTAGATACATTCCATATCTGTAAACCAAAGAAAATCTCATTCACTGCAGGAGTCATTACATCATAATGAAGAAAGTAAACTGAAAACACATTAAGACATTACCAGGAAAACTAAATGAACAGACTGCCATTAAATTTCACCACATTCTCTAACAGAGAAATACACAATACGTTGCTGAAGCACCATCACTTTATGGAGACAATCCAGTGTAACATGGTAAAGTATATAATACATCTTCTGAAATCAATATATTAAGTAGTATACATCAAAAGAATTATGAAACATATCATCATTCACATTCACATTTTTAAAAGCTTAGTTATACTATTACGAACTCCACAGCAGTGTATTCTTTCCTATTTGCAAGTATGCTTTGAAACTGTCTGTGTCTTTGCAGTAACCTTCTTTTTTTAGGTGACAGAGGGAAACCAGTAGCCATTCTGACTCCAGCTCATCAATTCTGTCTTGCTCCCTGGCCAAAGCTCTCATTATGACATCCAAATCAGTAGCCCATGTTCCTAGTAAACATTTAATTCTCCTATGCCACACTTCTACAGAATTCTGTGTGCACGGAAAAACACTTTGTTTAAGTCAGAAATGTTTCAGAATGATATAGGAAATAAACATGGAAATCTAACTGAAGCAGAAGTCCGGGTAGTGAATTTATGAAGTCTACCATGTGCATACCAGTCTGAAAAATATTTGAGCACCTCATGTCCTTCTTCATAAAATGATTCCTTTAGCAATTCAAATATCTGCACTACTTCACCTTCCTGTAGAAAAGCCATTGCAACTAAAGACTTTACACATAATTGAAAGGTCATATTAGTATTGTACAAAGGTGCACGTCCTAATGCTTGCACCTTTCACCACACATTCTGTCCAAAGTGGAAAAGACAGCCTTTAGAATTCACTTTGGCAAAGTTGATTCTAATGCTTTTTAAAGCTGCAACTACTTTCAAAACCATGTGTACTTAAACAGAAAACACAGTGTCAGAGATAGTTGTAGCATTTCAATGACTTCTTACTCATTAAAACATAAAATAGAGGTACAACTTTATTATATGTTCCAAATTTTAATAATCTGTGAATGCTGTACAGTTGCTGGCATGTCACTCCCTTTTGAAAAAATGTACCGTCCATCATCCATATGGACGTTCGACTAGGATCATACAAATTATTCACAGGCGTAAAAGTATATACTACTGTGTCTGTAGAAACATCAGCTAAATGTTTAGACACAAAAGACCCTTCTTTTAAAGGATAACTTGTACAATTTACAGTCATTAAATTGATATCAGCTCTACCTTCAACAATATTAGCCTTTCTACACACCCAGCCTATTTATTGTAAGACAGCGTTCTTACTAGGAAGACTTTGCACTGTATTTAAAGGAGCAGATGATAAGGCATCATCTACAACTAAGCATGGTATTTCATGGCTAAATTTTGCTCTTATTTTAACATCATTACATACTGTGTACTTTTCCCCTTCGGCAGGATTTCAAGAATGTTGGTGTGCAACAGACTTTAGTAGCTGATCTCCATCTGTAACTAAAGCAGTCACCGCTTGACCTCTGCATTTCCAGTCCATCTTCTCTTTACAACCCCAGTACAATCTTCTTCCCCTACTTCGCTCTAAATGGTACAAATACCCTTCGACTTCCAGCATTTCTTTACCTCTCTGAGAGTAGACTACTGGATAAACATTCCCAATCACTCCCGGACTGTCTAGTGTTTGTTCCACCATTATGAAGCACTCTGACCTTCTGCAAGTTTAAGAGATGAGCATACTCTTATATTCACCATGTTAAGTGTTATCTTAAGCAGCAATGTATGGCTAATGTTGTAGTTCTAATGTACATCGGTAAATTAACCAGTCGGGAAAGTGAATGGTCAGTAATGTAGTCTACTTGTTTCACTTGCTCATCACACCACAAAGGAATTACTACTTCATAATATTTAAATAACACAACAGAACCAGAATGACAAAGCAAAAGAAGAGAACAGAGAGAGTTAGAGACAGATGCAGAGAGGAATAGCAACAATATTTTTTGGGACATGTAAGAACATCTGCATGGTGTGTTAATCTTACTTATTAAATCACCATTAATCTGTCATGCCATGCAAAATAAAGTAC
Organism: Protopterus annectens; assembly: GCF_019279795.1. Classification (NCBI taxonomy): domain Eukaryota; kingdom Metazoa; phylum Chordata; order Ceratodontiformes; family Protopteridae; genus Protopterus; species Protopterus annectens. Next base: position 64,192,404 of record NC_056726.1, on the reverse strand, counting down.
TTGTTATAGGGGCAAATAAGGGGTAGGAGAGTGCAATAAACATGAAGATATAAACTGGATAAGGTTGGTTTAATAAGTCTCCCTGTTGTGGGTACAATGTTTTTGTAAATGATGTCTTGCTGCACTATTCAAATGGGATGCTAATGAAATGTCGTATATGGAGAGCAATACAGATGTTTGCAGTTAAATATATGATAGGATTATAAAATGTCAAGAATTAATAAATTGTCCTACAGCTAAAATTGAATGTACTAACTATCCACTTCTTCACAACATAAATGTACAGTTGTACATACAATTTGATGACTTTGGAAAGTCACCACACCAGTGATAGATGACAACAACAGAATAATATTATATGGCCAAGTGAAACAAAGATGACACAAAGGTGAAGTGGAGAGCTATGTATAGGGTGAAATTTCTTTTGTAGGATAGGTGCCCATTTTTATTATTTTTTGGGAGAGAGAGAAGAATGTTGGGAAAAGTGCTTAGGAATGAGAGGGTGAGGTAGGTAGGACAGGTTAGGAAACATGTGCAGACATACAGGACATACAAGACAGAAAGGAATGGTGATGGAGACAAAAGATTAGGAGACACCAAGATCTGGAATAGGTAGGAGACATCAGACGCACACCAACATCCAGCTTGAGAACAGTGAAAATGTCATCACCCACAAAACTGTTATCACTGTCTTTTACAGCAGCTACATAAGTCAGTGTTGGGCATGGCATCATCTTTGCAATCTGACACAAGACCTTTTCAACCCTGTTGATATGTGCACCAAGGCCACTCTCCGTTATATCCTCTACCAGCTCTTTCAGCTCTTGTAAGATGACAAAAATCACCCCCTCCATTACTACTGGTCCCACAAAGTACCAGCACACAGGGCAGAACTACATGATACAGGTAGAGCAGGCAGGGCAGGGGTTGTGAAGGTAACACTGACAGGTTGTGAACCTGATGTGCTTGATGTCTGTGCTGCCTTCTGTTGAGGAATGGCAGTCCAAGCCACAGTGATTGGCCTGTCTGTGTTATTAGTCATTTATTTTTCAGCAGAAAGGTATGCAAACTGCAGATTGTTAGTGAATTATAACACTACCCCCAAAACATAAATAAAAAAGAGAGAGAAAAGGGCGTAGAGAAAGAAAAAAAGAGAGAATTAGATTCATGGCATGTCTCAGAACTGAATTTTTTCAATAAAGTTTGTTTGGCAATACGTGAACAATTATGATAATTTACTATTGTGCACCTTTGCAACATCCATATAGGATGGATATAAAATAAACAAATTTCACTTCTATCATATAACAAAAAACAGCCATTATTTCCCTCTGATGGATAGGAAACACACATTCAAATGTAATAATTGCAGTGACATAATTTGATTCTTCCTGACAAATTATTGCTGTTAATATTTTGTAAACAGTCATCCAATAATAAAAAGTAATTGCTGCCTCTGGGTATGGAATCTACACACAGATTATCTGCTGTTTTCATTGATAAATGCAAGTAGAAAGAGTTACTGTTAAAGGCATGCATGCTTGAGATGAAGGATGAATATAGAACTACCAGCTAGTAATCCACAGGAGAATGTATTTTAAAACACACTTTGATGTCTCAGCTCCACAAGCCTTCAATTTATTAAAGTGCATAGCTATTGTACTTTCTTCCCTTTTATTAACTATGTCCCTAACATGTTCTAGTAACTTATGCACTTTAATAAATTTCATGCTGGCAATACTAATGGTTTAAAAGGTACTGTTTTGGAACAAATTGATACATATTGTGATGAAAATGAATTAAAAAATAAATTGCTGTTTAAAGAGTCTATCTATATTTTAAAGTTTGGTACTTTGTTCCCTACGGGGTTAAATAATGAAATTAATTGGAGTTTTTTTTCTGTTTAACATCTTACTGAAAGTGATTAATTATGCTTAATTGTATAATTGATAGGTGTATATAGGTGGGTTCCCTATGTTAGAATGAAAGCTCAGAAGATTGACAATGACATAACTGATGCCAGAAGATGACAGAGCAGATAACCGACAACTCGGAATCCCAACAGCGAAAACACCGACATGGGAAATGTGTGAGCCCGAGTAGGTAAGTGTACAATAGTGAGGGATTTAGGGTTAGGGTGCGTGTAAGGTGTGTGTGCGATAGTGAGGGATTTAGGGTTAGGGTGCATGTAAGGTAAGTGTGCGATAGTGAGAGACTTAGGGTTAGGGTGCGGGTAAGGTAAGTGTGTGATAGTGAGGGACTTGAGGGTTAGGGGCAGATTAAGTGAGTTAGGGTTAAGATGCAGGTAAGGTAAGTGTGCGATAGTGAGGGACTTGAGGGTTAGGGGCGGATTAAGTGAGTTATGGTTAGGGTGCGGTTAATGTAATGTGTGATAGTGACGGACATTAGGGTTAGGGTTTGGGTTAAGGTTAGTGCATACATAGTTGTGTGTAAGGTGTAGTGTAGGTTTTTAGGTTGTTGATGTGCTTGTGTTTTGTATGTGTTGTGTGGAACAGCAAACATTTTGTTTTGTTAACTGTTAGTATTGTGGTTTGTCGGCATGTGAACTTTCATGTTTTTGCAGTTTCGTTCTTGTGGTGTCAGTGTTGTGGACTTTCGGTCTAATGTAGTAGACCCATATAGGCAGGTAACCTTTTGTAAATGTTATACTCCTTGAAGGCTTGTGGAGACGAAAGTGTTTTAAAATAAATTATCCTGTGGATTACTAGCTGGTGGTTCTATTTTCTACTTTGGTGCTTTTATAGTGTGGTTTTGCTGATGATGGTTGAATATGCCTGTTCAAGATGCTAGTGCTTGAGGGAATGAAAATAAATTTCTGGATTGAATTTGAACCTGAGTCATGCTTACCTTGTCCCTCTCTGAGGTGAGTTAATCTTTCCTGGTGCACCTTACGGTTTGCAGCTATATTTTCTGCAGCTGTCCAGTACAAAAAGAAAAGAATTATATAAGAAAGCATAACGAGTACCTGTGCTGGATGGCAAAATAATTCCATATCATAGACAGGTGATGTGTCAGTATACTAACACAAATGAGGTGTGTTTGCAGTCCTAAATTCAGCCATCAACTTGGCTTAGGAGGTCCTGCTGCCACTTTTTAAGGGCACTATAGTGGTGACAACATTGTTGCCTACTGCGTGGAATATCAGTTCCACTGGAGACAGCCTTTGCTAAGTTATTCCAAGCTTCAACCTTATAGTGAGACCCAGTATAATCTTCCCACAGCAGCCTACAACTGTAGCACTTCACCAGGAGTGCCACAAATATCCTATACTCCTCAACATCCCACCTTTCTTCCCTAAATTTAGAACCATTTTCTCTCTTGCCAATTGTGACATATTGTGATGTTGCAGCTTATACAGTATTAAAATATTGTTATACCAGCTGGGAATTGAGCTAATGAGATAAATCATGCAACAATTGAAAGCTTATAAATTGATATTGCCAGAAGAGAACTACATTTCATGCATGGAAATTAGAAATATACTAATTTGGGAATAAATGGAGATAAACTTCAGAGAGGTTTTTATGCTTGTGATTTAAATTAGTCGTGGGAATGTATTCTTGTGCAAAAGTCATTATTTATGTATGTAAATATACTTCAGATGGAAGCAGTTGAATGAGCTGAGTAATACAGGTGGGACTATGTTACATACATATTTCACAAGACTTAACAATCCTAAACACATAGTTTGGAAATGTAATGAGTCGTGATGATTATAACAAAAGTATTGTGCCCATCATACATATGCAAGTGAATTTAAATTAAATGTCATCTTTGTCAAGTTTAGGAAATCAGACACACATTAGCTTTAGCTTATATCTGAAACATTACTGATATATGCTAAATAGAAAAGTTTATTTATGCAAGCATAACTGATACATTGCTTGCAAGAAATGTTTGACGGTATCATTTTTTTCTTTAGTGTTACACTCCTAATCAAAATTTTGTCTGAAATAGTATTTTTACACCCTTTGTAAAAGACCATTTTATGTGGATTTGAATCCTTCATCAGCTGTGTTCTTAATCTAAACTCAATGCACTTATACCTTGTGCCATAGACACAGGTATTGGACAGGTGGATTTTCTCCACTCAGTACTGTCCAGAGTGCTAATGAAAGTGCACCACTGACAGGTATGTTTGCACTATATAAGGTGGCCTAAACTAGGTTTTTCTTTTTTTCCCTTAGGTAGTGAACTGTGTTTATGTTCTGCAAAGCAAGAGAGCAAATACAAATTAAAATGAAAAAAAAGAATAAATAAAAATTGCATATTGTGAGCAATTGTAATGTGATCACTAAACAGGATTCAAACAATATTTAATGTGCCTTATTTATCTCAATTCTCAATAGTCACACCTTGTGCCACAGAACTGGACATCTGTCATGTGCATTCTGTGCAGGAAGTACTATCCATTTTGCAGAAGGTCAAGCAACAACGCCAAGCATAGTTGCTCTACATAAGGCAGTCAATACTAAATTGTTCACTTTTTTCCTTAGGAAGTCAACTGTTTTTTTCAGACTGCTGAGTGAAGATCAAATGGAAATGGCATTAGAAAAATATATGGTAAAGAAGAAAGCTGACAGTAACATAAATACAGTCATTGTATATCTGTAGAAATGCCCACAGCAAGAACAGCATTCAAGTGACACATTCACCTTTCTCACTTATTATTGCAACATCAGAAATGTGCTTTGTTAAAAACATTATCAGACTTGTAGATAATGACAAATATTGTGAAAGTGGATGGACAAAAGCTCACAGGTTGTTGGCAATAGTTGTTTTTTAAACAGCACACTCATCACAAAATGTGATTAGATATGTATTCAGAACACCCTCTGTAAAATTATCAGTTAAGTGGATTCACACCATGCATAATTTTTTTTCTAAGCTCAGTGCACTCATACCTTGTACCACAGGGAAAGCCATATGACAGGTGTAGTTTTTCACTAAGCACTATCCAGAGTGCTGACATCCACACAATGCAATTGGGCTGGCTTTTACTACGTAAGGCAGCCTAAACTAAATTTTTCACTTTTTTTCCTTAAGCCATGAAAGTTAATTTTGCAATGTCAAGGGGAGCACACATGAAAAAGGCAATATTTATCAGAAACATTCAAACACATTTTTGGGGATAACTACTTGAAGACACATGAAATGAATCACAGTGTGTATATCTAGCAATCAGCACAACTAGTAGTGCATTACACTGATACAGTCAGGCTTCTCACATTTCCTTGCCACATCAGTACTATCATGTATGTGTCATAATAACAGGACTTTAACTAATGCTATGGAATGGATAAGGGCACAGGGAACAGCAGAAATGCTTTTGTTGTTCACACAGCACACACAATTAATATTGACATAATGTCAAGGGATTTATCTGTCTGTCACTTTTAGTCAGTACTGACCTTACTTGAGTTTTCCACAGCAACATGTTCATATACCAAAATGAGTGTCAAGATTTATTATGCCCTACCTCAGTAAAATGACCTGTGAACATATTTCTCCTGTACTGTTTCTCAAAGCTCAATAATTTTTATTCATTATGCCACACAGATAGGTGTGTGACATCCTGAATTTCTTCACTCAGTACTGTCCAGACTGCTGTGGAAATCACAGCAATGCCAGTCTTCATTGCATTGTTAATGGCAGTCCAAATAAAATTTGTCAGTTTTTACCATGGACAGTGAAATGTCACTGACTGCTGCCTATCAATAGAATGCAATGCAAAACGGCATACAAACAATAAAAGGAAAAAAGAAATAGATAAATTGGTGATCACATACTTTAAATGTACATTTCAGATATTTAAGAAACTTTGTTATCTTTCAACAGGAGCTTGTATGGATTTGAACATTCAAACAAGGATAGTAAGAACAATAACTTAAGAGTATTTCCTATAGTTGCCACAACAAGATCATGTTCACAAGGAGAAACAAGCTATGAAAGTTGTCCTTTCTCATCTGACAGTAAATATCTGGATGATTGTAATATTGACAACAATTAGGATATTTGTGTACTCACAAAATATTAAACACAGACTATAAACACTGCAGGTGTGTTCCAGTATTTCTTTATGGTGCTTCATTCCTTTATATCTGTTTTCTTAAGAGCAATCTTATCTCTGTTATATTTCATGTTATCTGTATCAGTGCTTAAAGTACTCTCTTGGATATGAAAATTTCTTGTAAGGGGGCAGTATCTGTGGTCATTAAAAGCAGCATTTGAATGATACAAAAATTGATCTACTAAATCAGTTAATGTACTTTCAAACTTTTTGTTAAGTTTGTTCTCCATGACACACCCTCAGCTGGTGTACAGTATAGAAGGGACACTGTGAAATGCTGATTGTTCCTGATCACATACAGCTGCAAGCTGTTAGCAGAGAACAGCTCTCAGTGCTTGTGCTTGCATTGCTAGGGCAAGTGCATTAAATCTTGTAGGTCCTTACACCATGTTTACATTCCCTACATTCAGTGCAGATTATGATATTCAAGAATGCTAATGATTTAATCCTGTATTTGCATACCTATATTGCTCACAGGACTGACTCTGTACTATATAAAGGTAATCATATAGCTAATGCCCTTTTATTATAGTGAGGAAACTGTTTGGATCCACAGAGCTCACTATGCTTAAACAAACACATCTTTTGGAGAATTATCTATTTTTAGACTGCTCTATTATCAAGATATGTTGCTATTTCTTATATAATCCTTTTAGTTTAACATTAAAAAGTTAATTGCTCTGACTGAAGAAAATCATTTTTTGGCTTAACTGTTTTTTCTTTTTCCCTTTTTTTGGCATAGCCATGTCTGCATTGCAAAGAGTATGCTGTGGAATGCTAAATGACCTATATTTTTTACTTTGTATTTAATTTCTGTTTACAGAGGCATTGCAGATGAGTAGGAAGGTGTGGCATTTTTACCTGTGTTAGCAGAAAGAAAAATGTGCTACATTTGTGGATTTCTATCTGACTGCCCTCCATAGTAGTGTAGATGCCACTTATAGTAGATTTGTCATACATATTTCTAATATTACATTTTGAATTGACACTGTTAATGCTGCAATGTATTACACGGTAAAACCTGTGTTATCTGCATTACAGAACCGTTAGTTTGTTGGTTGTTGATAATGGATTTCAAAATATATTTTGGGAGGGGTGTCCTAACTTGTGTGTAGTAATTAAAGTTTAAATTGTTGTGTGTACGATGGATACATGCATTCACACATAACTGAGTTAACAGACATCTTGCCTGTTAATTACATATGTAATTATATGTGACTGTCTTCTATTTAATTTCATACAAGGATATGGTACCCAAGAAGAAATCTGTACCTTGCAAACCAACATATGTTGATGCAGAAAATTATGTCATTAGTCAGACCTTATGTTGCCATGGACCTTTTCTGTTAGGGAGAGTTAGAGGTGATGAGACTAACAGAGATCCCTAATACAGAAATGCACTTGATCACCACAACATCAACTCCAAAACACATAGCTCACCAACACAGTGTGCCCCTCAATCTAAGCCCTTAAGGCAAACACTTTGCCCAATATACTAATCATAGGAGACTTAAGTGTGAGGCACACTGATGTCCCACTCATTAGGTTGAACAAGGAGAAGGTCACAGTCAGTTGTCTATCAGGTGCCAGGATCCACCACATAACACATGCACTCAGGTCACTCCACAACAAGTACAAATATGACTCAGTCATTGTCCATGTGGGTGTGAATGAACTGAGACATACCTCCCTGGACTACATGAAAAGAGATGTGATAAAACTCTTGGATTATGTGGCCCAGGCAGGTATGACCCTAGCCCTGAGCAGTATTCTGCCATCACCTAGAATGATACCACAGTACAAGCAGAAAATGATTGACTTCAACAATTGGCTACATTTCTGGTGTCATTCTAAGGAGATCCATTATCCGTCTGCCTGGGACAACATGATTGACAGACCTTGATGCTTTTCCAGAGATGGCCTTCATCTGTCACCCCTGCAATTATGGGTACTAGCTAAGGCTCTTGCTACCCCTATAGTGCCTTTTTTAGGCAGTGTTCCAAAGACCAAAATTCCACTCTAACAGCTACAAGCAAATGCAATCTGAGGGTCATGTTGCTCAGTGCTAGAAGTCTAAATCTCAAGATGCACTTAGTCGAAGCTCTCCTCAAAATGGAGAATGTCGACATCTGTGGTGGAACAGAGACCTAGTTTAAAGAGGCAGAAAGCACTCCTGTTCTCTAAAACTCATTCCATACCTTTCAACACCAGAATACATCCGGAAGCACCAAAGGTGGTTGTGTATCCATATTCTTAAAGGATATGCACACCTCTAGACTGCTAGCCCACTACAATGCATCTGAGATACTTGAGATACAATTAACACTGGTTAAGATGGGGATACAAGTCATAGCCTGCTATAGAGCCCCAAATATGTCCCTAGACTCTCACTCCAAGTTCCTAGGCACCCTGGAATCTATTAAGGTCCAACCCAATACTTTCATACTGGGTGACTTTAAATACCCTTCCATCAACTGGGGAAACTATTCAAGTACCAATGTACAGGCCTAGAGCTTTCTGGAATTTATCATTCCAATGCCCTGGACCAGCACATTCTGACCCCCACTAAAGGAAGCAACATCCTTGATCTGGTTATCACCAACATGGGAGACTGTTGCTCCACATCTATAGTCAATTCCTCCCTGGTTAAATCTGACCACAAACTGATCACCATGGAAATCTCCATCTCACCTACAACCCCTGCTAAGGTGACCACCCTGAAAAGCATCTCTAAAGCTGACTTTGGGATCCTAAAAACAGAGGTGGCTAACTTCTCAGCACCCATGCCAATGGAAAATAGCTGCATGGCTGCCAAATCATACACCAATGCACTGTATGAGCAGGTACACAAATGCATGGACCTTGCCATACCAAAGAGAACTAAGATGCTCTCCTCCAAAAAAAGAAAGCCAATCTAGTGTTCCCAGCCATCAATAAACTCTACAACAGAAGGAAGAAACTGTTGCAGAAAAAAATGAAGTCACAAGACTGGAAAACCTCCCTTATCAGTCTCAGCAAAAAGCTGAGATCCCTTATCAAATCCTCTAAAGCCAGCTATGAAGGCAGAATTTCAGCTGACACCAAAACCAACCACAAAGCCTTCTATAGCTATATCAGAAGCCTCCAAGGCAATACCCAGATTTGCTCTGAGCTATTGCACAATGGCACCTCCTATACTGAGCCAACAGATATAGCCAACATACTGGCTGACAGATTCAGTGCCAACTTTACCCATCTCTCCCTCCCAAGGGACCTATTACAATACCAGAAGAAAGCATGGTACCCACCATTTCTGTGGGACAGGTAAAAGCTGCATTGTCCAAAGCCAAGGATACAGCATCCATGGGGCCTGATAATAACCCTGGCTGCATCCTACATGAGCTACAAAACAAACTGGCACCACATCTGTGTGCTCTGTTCAATCACAGCCTTCCATCAGGCTATCTCCCTAATGAATGGCACACTGCTGCAGTCATCCCTCTCCATACAGGGGGAGCAACTACAGACCCTGGGAACTATCACCCCAATAGCCTGATGAGTTTGGTATGCAAAGCTATGGAGAGCATCATCATGGACCTGCTTAACAAAGATATAGGCAATCTCCAAACTCTTGACCCCACACAGTTTGGCTTTGTCAAGCAGAGATCCTGCTTGCTGAACCTGGTTGACTTCTTTGAGGCAGTCACCAAGGCTGTGGATGAGAGTAAGGCAGTGTATACAGCCTACCTCAAGTTGGCCAAGGCCTTTGATACCATTCCCCACTAAGATATCATTGATAAACTCACCAAACTGGGCATCAATCCTTACAAAAGTAGGTGGGTTGCAAATTGGATCACAGACAGGACCCACAGGGTGAAAGTTATGGATTCCAAGTCAGACTGTTGATCAGTCACAAGTGAAGTCCCACAGGGCTCAGTCCTGGGCTCTCTTCTGTTTGGCATCTACTTCTTAGAAGTCCAGCCCAAAACAGAAGGATTCTGGGTGACCAAGTTCACTAATGACTGCAAACTAGGAGTCATTATCAACTCCCCAAGTGATACAGACATCCTACAAAAGGGTGTCTCTGAGACCAATGACTGGTGTTGGAATGCTACTCAATGCTAGAAGTCTAAACCTCAAAATTTACTCTCTCAAGGCACTCCTAAAAATGGAGAACATCAATATCTGTGCAGTAACTGAGACCTGGTTCAAGGCTCCAGAGAGCACCCCTGTAATACCAGGCTACAATTCTTACCACACTTTTCAGCCACAAAACCAAGACCGAAACACTAAAGGTGGAGGAGTGTCCATATTCACCAAGGATATTCACACCTCCAGGCTAGTTGCCCAACACAAAGCATCTGAAATTCTCCAGGTGCAACTAGCACTAGGTAAGACTGCAATCCAAATTGTAGCTTGCTACAGATTCCCCACCATGCCCCAAGATTCTCACTACACATTTCTAAACATACTGGAAAATATTAAGATACAACCAAACACCCTAATACTGGGTGATTTCAACTACCCTGCCATTAACTGGGAAAACTACTCGGGTACCAACTCCTTTTCCCAATGGTTCTTGGAATTCATAAATTCCAATGCCCTGGATCAACTAATCCATTGTCCCACCAGGGGATCCAATATCCTAGACCTGGTCATTACCAACATGGGAGATAGTTTATCCACACCAGTGGTCACCCCCTCATTGGTCAGGTCTGACCATAAGCAAATCACCAAACACAATAACTGGGTCCTCACACCCAGTATAGACTAATGGCAGCAAACAAAGAATCATGATGTAGGTAACAATAAAGGCTGTCCTCCACTTATGCATGTAAAAGAAGACGAACTGACCAATAAATATTTCCAAAATCTTGCAAACTCTTTATTTGAACACACCGTCTCGAATTAAAACAGATTGAGCTCGCTTTCGTCTCTTATCGTGAGACTTCATCAGAATCTTCAGTCAAACACATTAATTCTGTTTAAATACACTCATAGTTAACCAATTATTAATTGATTAATAGTTAGTCACTCGGGTACAATTAATTTGAGTTCTAAGTGACCCTTAACTGTATGCACTCTGTTATAAATTCACTTATCTACAGCTGTCATACAACCATGAAATCTTGTATACCTAAAAGTATATGTATATTTTTATGTTTGTTAAGGTAAAATACTTGTGGATATACATATAAATAAAAATTTTTATACAAGTATATTAAAAGTATATAAAAATATATAAAAACATACTTCCATACAAATAAATTCATATACATAAAACATAAACATAAAATCTTGAAGGCAGTGGACATGGACAACAATTGTCTTCATATTGTTGGTGATGTGTATAACAAACCCTATTACAAAAACATCAATAATATATACTTCATAAAAGATATATATAAAATACATTAAAATATTATATTATTAGTCATCTACTATGTTAGATATGTTGATTAAAATGTCTTATGAATAATAATAAGATAAAAAATATATATAAATATACTAAATATCCTAAAATGCTTCATAAATACATGAAGTAATTAATGTATATAAAATTTTTTAATAAATATTTTATATTATTTTTATTATATATATGTCTTTGTACCAAGGAATAATTACTATATAATTTAATTAATACTTGTATATTACTAAAAAGAATGTAATCAAAATATACTTTGATCCTTTGCCAACCAATCATGACAACGTAATAACTGTATAAACTATCTACCTAACTATCTACAAATTCTATAGTAATTAATAACAAACACTTTTCATTTCTTCTTTCTAACATGGTTTGATGCCAATATTTTCAAGGCAGGTTTGATTGAAATATGGTCGTTCATTCCTGGATATACACAAGAGTCCAGTCTAATCTGCCAAATCATCTCACGGTATTCCAGAAAAGTTTCCCAATCACCTCTCCTTTCCTTTTGTTTCACTACCTCAAGTACCCAGAATTTTATATCCATATTCTGACAAGTTGTTGAATGCCTATAAAGTGCATTATTCTCATTCTTTTTGTTTATGTCCCTGATATGTTCATATATACGAGTTTTCAGATGTCTTTCAGTCTTGCCTATATAATATCCCCAGCATGATTGACAATAAGCTAAATAAACCACTCCTTTTGTATAACAACTTGTTTAGGCATGACTTTTAATTGTAAAATTAATTTTAACTTATTATTCTGACATAGGTTGGTTAAAAAAGGGCATTAATGGGATTTGGAATATGTTTAAAACAATGCCCATGAGAATAAACATATTCCAACAGCAACTTAAATACACCTTTAGAAGAAATAGGAACTTGAAAAACATCTTAGAGAAAAAGAAAGTACAAGAAAAAGAAGGGGCATTACTAAAGGTGGGCACACATAAATGTGGGAGGTGTGCACAATGCTCATACATTGCCTGTAGAAAGGAAATTAATATACCCAGCATTAATTTTACAATTAAAAGTCATGCCTATACAAGTTGTTATACAAAAGGAGTGGTTTATTTGGCTTATTGTCAATCATGCTGGGGATATTATATAGGCAAGACTGAAAGACATCTGAAAACTCGTATATATGAACATATCAGGGACATAAACAAAAAGAATGAGAATAATGCACTTTATAGGCATTCAACAACTTGTCATAATATGGATATAAAATTCTGGGTACTTGAGGTAGTGAAACAAAAGGAAAGGAGAGGTGATTGGGAAACTTTCCTGGAATACCGTGAGATGATTTGGCAGATTAGGCTGGACTCTTGTGTATATCCAGGAATGAACGACCATATTTCAATCAAACCTGCCTTGAAAATATTGGCATCAAACCATGTTAGAAAGAAGAAATGAAAGTGTTTGTTATTAATTACTATAGAATTTGTAGATAGTTAGGTAGATAGTTTATACAGTTATTAAGTTGTCATGATTGGTTGGCAAAGGATCAAAGTATATTTTGATTACATTTTTTTAGTAATATACAAGTATTAATTAAATTATATAGTAATTATTCCTTGGTACAAAGACATATATATAATAAAAATAATACAAAATATTTATTAAAAAATTTTATATACATTAATTACTTCATGTATTTATGAAGCATTTTAGGATATTTAGTATATTTATATAATCTTTGATCTTATTATTATTCATAAGACATATTAATCAACATATCTAACATAGTAGATGACTAATAATATAATATGTTAATGTATTTTATATATATCTGTTATGAAGTATATATTATTGATGTTTTTGTAATAGGATTTGTTATTCACATCACCAACAATATGAAGACAATTGTTGTCCATGTCCACTGCCTTCAAGATTTTATGTTTATGTTTTATGTATATGAATTTATTTGTATGGAAGTATGTTTTTATATATTTTTATATACTTTTAATATACTTGTATAAAAATTTTTATTTATATGTATATCCACAAGTATTTTACCTTAACAAACATAAAAATATACATATACTTTTAGGTATACAAGATTTCATGGTTGTATGACAGCTGTAGATAAGTGAATTTATAACAGAGTGCATACAGTTAAGGGTCACTTAGAACTCGAATTAATTGTACCCGAGTGACTAACTATTAATCAATTAACAATTGGTTAACTATGAGAGTATTTAAACAGAATTAATGTGTTTGACTGAATATTCTGATGAAGTCTCACGATAGGAGATGAAAGCGCGCTCAATCTGTTTTAATTCGAGACGGTGTGTTCAAATAAAGAGTTTGCAAGATTTTGGAAATATTTATTGGTCAGTTCATCTTCTTTTATACGCATAAGTGGAGGACAGCCTTTATTGTTACCTACAGCATGATTCTTTGTTTGCTGCCATAAGCAAATCACCCTTGACATCCACATCCCACTCCCACCCCCCAGTAAGGAAACCTCTTTAAAAACCTTCTCCAAAGGTAACTTCATGCTACTGAAGTCAGAAGTGACAAACTTCACGACACCCATGCAGACGGGATCTGGAAGTTCGATTGCAGAATCCTACACTAAGGCACTGTATGAGCACATCCACTTGTGCATGAATTGTACCATCCCAAATAGAGCCAAGATGCTCTTCTCCAAAAATCCGAAGCCAATCTGGAGGTCCCCTACTATAAACAAACTGTGCAACAGAAGGAAGAAACTGTTGCAGAAAATAGGAAAATCCCAGGATGCAAAAACTCCCTCACAAGCCTCAGTAAGAAGCTGAGATCCCTCATAAAATCCTCAAAAGCTAGTTACGAAAATAAAATTGCCAAAGATTCCAAAGACAACCACAAGGCATTCTATAGTTATGTCAAGAATCTAAATGGCAATGCTCAGATCTGCTCTGAGATACAACAGAATGGCATTAAATATACTGATCCCAAGGATATTGCCAATGTCCTGGCAGATTGATTTAGTGCCAACTTCACCTCCCTCTCACCCCCTAAAGGGCCCATCTCAATACCAAAAGATTGCCAAATTCCATTAATCATGGCCACACAGGTAAAAACCGCACTCTCCAAAGCTAAGAATACAGCATCCATGGGACCAGATGACATCCCAGGCTGTGTACTACATGAACTACAAAATGAACTGGCACCTCATCTAAGTGTCATATTTAATCATAGCCGCACCTCAGGCTTCATGCCCACTGAGTGGTGCACAGCTACAGTTATCCCGCTCCACAAGGGAGGATCCGCCTTGGATCCCGGGAACCACCGTCCCATCAGTCTGACAAGCCTGATCTGCAAGGGCATGGAATGCATTATCATGGAACTTATAAACAAAGACATTGGCAACCTTCAAACACTGGACCCCACCCAGTTTGGGTTTGTGAAGGGCCAATCTTGTCTCCTGAATCTGATGGACTTCTTCAAATCAGTCTCCAGAGCTGTGGACGTGGGTAAGGTGGTCCACACAGCCTATCTGGACCTTGCCAAAGCCTTCGACACCATCCCCCACTCTGGAATCATAGATAAACTTACTAAGATGGGCATAAATCCCTATGTCACTCGATGGGTTGCCAACTGGCTTAGTGACAGAACCCAGACTGTAAAAGTAGCCAACTCCAAATCCAGCTCCAGACAAGTGACAAGTGAAGTACCTCAGGGTTCAGTCCTGGGATCACTCTTGTTTGGCATCTACTTCTCTGAAGTACAGGTCAACACTAAGGGACTCTGACTAACAAAGTTCTCAGATGACTGTAAACTGTGAGCCATTATTGACTCCCCAAATGATGTGGATATTCTACAAAAGGGCCTTCCAGAAACAGATGCATGGTGCCAGAGCCATGGGCTCAAGCTTAATGCCAAGAAATGTATAGTTATCCCCTGTGGGGAAAAAAACATGTACCCATGAATTACCACATAGGTGGCAGGACACTAAACATCGAAAGTGTGATGACAGACTTAGGGACACAGGTGGACAGTGGTCTCACTTTCAATAAGCATATTGCCACAACAGTCAGGAAATCCTTCTATGTGGCACACCTCATCACTAAGTGCTTTTCATCCAAAAAAAGGAGGTCATTGTGCCACTGTACTCATCCCTCATTAGACTCATTATAGAGTATAATGCCCCATTTGGTATGTACCTCACAAGACATCTGCAACAGCTGGAAAAGCCACAGAAATACCTCACTAAAAGAATCACAGGCCTAAAGCAGATACCATATACTGATAGTCTAAAAAAACTCCAGCTATACTCTGTGGCATATTGTTTACTCAGAGGTGATCTCTGCTTAACATACAAGGCCATGTCAAACCCTGAGCTGTTGGACATGCTCCACTTAAAGAAATCCCAATCCCTTAGAGCCACATGCTCCAGGGATCTAAACCTTGTCATCACAATGAACAAAACATGCTGGAGGGATAGGTTCCTGACCCTGAGACTCCCCATACTCTGGAATAGACTGTCCATACATGTCAAGCAGAGCGCCTCATTGGCCCTCTTCAAAAGGAACCTTGATGATTGGACAGGAGATAGGAAATTCACCCCAGGGATCATGTCAGTCACCCTGCTAGACAGGGGTCCAGAGAAGTAAATATTGTGGAAAGAAATATCCAGGGAATTGTTATGGCTAGGCTTGCATAGGCCCTAGGGCCAATAGCCTAGTACCAACCTATGAACCTATGAACCATGGCCTGAAGCTTAACACCAAAATGATGTGTTATCATCCCCTTTGGAAAAAAACTCAGTTCCCCTGAATTACCATGTTGATGGGAGCCCACTGAACACTGAAGGGACCCTAAGAGATTTAGGCACCCAGGTCAACAGCCACCTCACGTTCGACCACCACATTGCCACTATGGTGAAAATGTCTTTATACATGGCACATCTTATAATCAAAGGTTTTGCATCCAAGAAGAAAGAGGTCATCATCCCTCTCTATTCATTCCTTATTAGACCAATCATCAAATATAACTGCCTGTTTGGCATGTACCCAACCAGACACCTACAACAGCTGAAGAGGCCACAAAAGTACCTCACAAAAAAGGATCCTAGGCCTTAAATACATGTCCTACATGGACAGACTCAAGAAACTTCAGCTGTTCTCAGTCTCTTATTGTCTACTTAGAGGTGATCTCTGCTTGATTTACAAAGCCATGTCTGACCCAGCCCTACTTGAAATGCTACACCTAAAGAAATCCCAATCCCACCACACCACACGCTCCAGAGATCACAACCTCATTACTAGAATTAACAGAACATGTTGAAGGGACAGGTTCATCTCCCAAAGACTGCCCATACTCTGGAATAAGCTTCCCATTCATGTCATGCAGAGCATCTCATCTGCCCTCTTCAAGAGAAATCTTGACTGGTGGATGGGTAACAGAAAGTTCACCCCAGGGATCACTCCAGTTGCCCTACTGGATAGGGGCACTGTGAACTAACATCGGGTGGCATGATGCGTGCAGAATTTGTTTTGGCTAGGCTTGTAAAGTCTCCACAGACATTAGCCTAGTACACACCTATGAAACTATAAACCTATGAATCTGAGTGAGACAGGATATAGCAGCATGTCGTCAAAAACATTAATGCAGTTAGAGGGCATGGGAAATCTTACTGCCAGATACAACGCCGGGCAAGTGATATGATAACCTCTGTTCACTGCAGGGTGGCTGCAATTACCTGGGAACAGGTGGCTATGGGGGGGGGGGTGTCCTGCTACTGAACCAGCACTAACTGAAACAGAGTAGTTCCTGTCTAATATAAGAGATCTAGATAGCTTGGCAGAGGTTTCCCTCAGAGTGTATGACATTGTTGCAGATCATTCCGGGTATGCAGAAAGCACATGTCTTGTTATATATTTATCTGTGTATATCATAGATGTCTGAGATATATAGAGAGCCAATGATATCTCCACCATCCTCTAAAGCTACCTTTCACAACCATAACTTCTATGCAACAGAAGGGTGTAGCATTAATTTAGGCAACTGAGGACATAGTATGGCATAAAAAATCCATGGTTTCTTTAGTTCGGAGTGTATAAAGGCAAAACAATTCCATCACCAACAACATCACTACATACAACAGACTCAGCCACAGAAGTATCAAACATATTGGCACAACTCAATATACAAGGGCTTCCACCACAAGTAAGTGAAAATTCACTTCTTGAACTATCTAATAATGGTATGGTTAAAATTGTTAATAAAAGTAAGGGTGATTTTAAAGTTTATAATTACTCTTCTGCTGCAATTGACACCACTTGTGCTGATTTATTTGAATGTGGCATGACTCTTGTACCTAGTGTACATGCAAATCTCCCCTTTCTTTTAATGGATTTTAAACAGTACATCAGAAAAATGAATTTTAATGTATTTGCTTAAGCAGCTGGCCACTGGACCTGCTTAGGATATGTAGTACCTTTAATCCCCCTATTCATCCAACAACTGCATGTTTTGTACAAATTTGTGAATTAGACTTTCGTGATGCACATAAACCAAGAAGGGGAAACCGTCAAACAGAAAACTTGTTTCCATGTGAAAAACAGTTGTTGAAAGATTTTAGTAACTATGAAATAAGACTTATGAAACCAGACAAAGGAGGCAACCTTGTCATTATGGACAAATCCAACTATGTGGCTAGAATGCATGATTTACTTGGTGGAGACTCTTAGGTCTGGCTTGTAGGGGACTGTTTGCTAATATAGTGATGACAAAATGGGAAAAAAATGTTTATTTTAAGTCTGACTTTATGCATTTTTGTACTTTATACATTTGTTACCTGGATGGCATTTTTTTGGCTTGGAGGGGTAACATGGCAGAGTCCCAAATTTACCATAAACCCACCTTTTCAAACACTTATCTGCACTTTTCTAACTCTCAACCCCACCACCAAAAATGTGCTGTTGTGAAAGGTCAGTTCGTTAGAGCTGAACATATGGTGTCCAAATATAAAGATTTATTGGATGAATGTGAGCTTATTAAATACGTATTTGTTGCTAGGGATTACTTGACTAGTTTTGTCAATCATTTGATGTATGAAGTTATAAACAAATGTGAAAGAAACTTCTTTGTCCCCATTTTAAAACACTCTAACAGCCCACCTAACCAAGAAACGCCCCTCTTTAAACCCACTGATTTTTGAAACTAATGGGAGGAGTAACACTAACCATTTGTCTTTATATCCTGTTGATATAAACTCTCTGACTCTACTACTTAATTTACTTGAGCATTGATTACACCATATAACACTGACAGTGTGACTATTAAGAAAATATTGGATAAAAATTGGGGCATTCTCAGGGAGGATAGGAATATTTGGAAAAGGTTGGTGACAACCCTCTATTGTGTATAAACATGGTAGGAACTTTAAATCTGTTGCTGAATGTTTTGGAACTAAGGCCAATGACAATGGTAAAAATGATAAAATGTCAAAATGTGGATGTTGTTCTATCTGCAAGTATGTACTAGCTTGGGGTCTATATCATAACATCGAAGTTCTCTAACATTGAATGTTATTATATTGAACCCTAAACACTGAAGTGTGAAAACATCGAACAGTCAGAATAGCAAATTTTTTCCCAGGAAAAAAATTTGCTATTCCGAGAAACTTACACACAGCACAAACACACACACAAAAAACAGCCATCCACACACATACATTTAAAATCCTACACCTAAACTAAACTTTACATACAGTACTAGCTATCCACTTACCTTAACCCAACCCTAACCCTAAGGTCCATCACTATCGCACACTCACCTCACCCACGCCTTAACCCTAACTCACCTAACTCACCCCCTAACCTACACACAATCGCACACTTACCTGACCCCTGCCCTAACTGTAACTCACCTAACCCACCCCTAACCCTAACCTACACACAATCGCACACTTACCTGAACCCGACCCGTAACGCTCCAGCATATCGAATGCTGAAAAGAGCAAAGCCACAGGAATGGCCCACCGAATTCTTTCCCTGGGAAATAATTTCGATGTCCTGCACCTTCGGAGTTTTCAGCATTCGACATTATGGGTTCGATATTATAACATTCGATGTTAGAGAACTTCAATGTTATAATATAGACCCACTAGCTTGTACATGTTTTAAGATTAATGATCAGCAGTTTTCTATGAAATGTCAGTTTAACCATTGTACTAAAGCTGTGGTCTGTGTTGCCTTGTGTCAAAACTGTCCAGCCTACTATACAGGCAAGACAGAAAGTAGATTGAAAGATCGAATCTATGAGCATACTAATGACATAACAAACAAAAAAGAGGCAAATGTACTAGCTAAACATACTGATGAGACACTTGATCACTTTTTTAGATTTGTTATCATTGAAAAAGTTATGCTGCGTGAATGTAGGGGACCATGGCAGCTACTTCTAGAGAAGCATGGCTGTTCTGGCAACTGAAACTTACTGCAGGCAGGTGGCCAGGATTGAATGACTACATTTCGATAAACTGCCTATTGAAACTGAATGCATTACAGAGATACATGTGTTTGACTTTTTACTATGTATGTAAATTTATTTATTTATTTGACATTTGTTGATTGGATTGGTCCAACTGAGCCAGAAGCCCATTTTCAGTGGAGACCCGAGGAGAAAGGCTCCAGTATAATACAAACAAATTTGAAGGTACATTTCAGATTAACAATACAGTACTAATTTAAAAAAGTACATTTGAGAATAACACTACAATACTAATTAAAAAAAATACAAGGTAACCAAATCCAGAATTGAACAGTTGACAAAAGTCACAAAAGCAGGTACATAGTAGGCAGAATAATAACAATAAAAACTGAGAGAAAAAATATATACAAAGCTGATATTAGTCATGTAGCAATTTCAATATGCATATTTTCAAGAAGAGGCTGCAAATGACCATCAAGTGTTATAAAGATTTACTATGATTTCTGTTTTAGTGAAGAAGAAAAAAAAAGAGTCATACGAGTACAAGCTGTAAAATTAAACAAAAAAAAGATGAAGAAGTTGCACAAAGATATAAGAGAAAAAAGATGGGGGGAGGAATATTTAAGTAGGGTCTTGGCAAGGGCAAGACTATGAGTTTGCTAGGTAGTTTTTTTAGTTCTTTTTTGAATTTATAACAATGTGTGATGTTTCTAATGTTGGAGGGGAGTTTGTTCCAGACTTGGAAACTGAGTATTTGTATAAGAGTTTGCCAATGTTTTTATTGGGCTTGTAAATGTCTAGGAGATCAAAACGTCACTCTGCAAATCTGGCTGAATGATTCAAATGACAATAAAGACTCACTTTAAAATAAAAAAGCAGTTTAATTCTCACTTAGAATTTGGAATTAGCATTTTTGTCCTGTTTAACAGGACTTCTTCAGATTCAATGACAACAAGATGGCCAACTTCCTATTATAGTTTCTAGAACCAGCAAATGACATCATACTTCTCTAAAAAAACTTCCTGTGGCAAAGAATGAAATCAAAGATAAAAAAAGCAATTTGCAACAATGAAAGCTTCCCTTACAAAAAACATAAGATACTTGAAATGGAATATTACAAAAAATATAAACTAAACATGAAAATTAATTATAAGAAATCACTTTCAAAAGAAACACTTAACATCCTAGCCTCTAATACTGGCTTTAGTGCAATAAAATCATTAAGTCCTGGGAGGTTGCAAGCATTTAATTTTAACTGCCAAAAAACTTATTTTTCTTCTAATAATAACTTACAATTGCCACCCCTCTAGTTAATGTGTACCCTTTCCAAAATGGCAAATCTGAATGTATTACAGGTGTTGTTACTTTCCACATGCCTGCCTTACAAAGCATTCTTCCTGTTTTGTTTACTAATTTCATAGTAATGCTCATAAATTCTGTTTTTAGGAACCTGTCTGTTTTCCTGACATAAAATGCCAGACAAGTAGAGCACATGGCCAAATAAACTACACCCTTTGTACTACAGTTCCCATACTGAAAGATTACCTTAGTCTGACTCGTATTTTCTAGCTGTATTTCTCCTTTGAGATATATGTATTCACACTGGTTACTGTTTTTTGTTGCTGGATTTTCCTTGGTGGTTTTGTACTTGAATGGATTCACCAGACGAGATCCCTTCATTGTTTTTGCCTGTTCAGTGTAATGAGTTCAACAGGCTACATTCTGAGTTACAGATTGTAAAGGGTGAGGTTACAAGACTCATTGACTTGATGAGTCAAATGCATGGACAGGCCGCCCATGCTTCGACTACTGTTACATCTTCAGGAAGTCATCCCACATTGGTGGAGAAGTGAGAGAGACAATCACTTAAACAGGCTACTTTTGTTTTTCAGAATGCATCCTTGCCAGGAAGTGGAACTGTTAACATGGAGAGGGAGCAAGTGAAGGCCATAATATTCCACATCTTTCACCACAACTTTTACCAGTGGAAGGGGAAACCAGGACAGTGACTATTATTCATACTGAGGGCCAAGTATTCAATACTGAGGAGGAACTGCTGCGTACAGGAACTAAGCCAAAATGAACTGTCCCCCAATGGACATATGCAGCTGCTTCCACACACACTATTGGTATGACCAGTACAGGAGTGGGCGCTGGGACTGTTACCGAGAATGCTTGATTGCATACAGGCCTTGACTCTATGAACTGTAAGTTAGACAATATTTTAAAAACTGGCTTCTCTTCTGGAGGCCCTAACATTCTGAATTTTGACAATAATAACACCACTTTTCGAAGTGTTGAGAAAGGAAATTATGGTTCCTTAAAAGACAAAAATATTACTTATGAAAAATAAATTGTTTAGCATAAAGCGCTTGCAAATTGGTAATGTTTATTTCAAAAAAAATATTGAATTTAAAATAGTTCCACAGGGACTCAGGATATTCAAGGAACCTAGAGGTATTGAATACACTGTGGAAGCTATTAGTGATTTTAATGCTTTATTTGATGATTTGGGGTTCGGTTTTATGAAATTGTTAATGAAACATAATGATGCTAAATTAAGTATGCTTTTAACTGAAGTGGAAAGTTTAAACACTGATCTTACTCAAGATTTACTCTTTGACCAATGGGTACACTTTTACAACAAACAGTTTGATATAGTTAACAAGTTTAGCACTACTCAGTTTAAAAGAAATGAAAAGAAAATAGCTAAACACACTACACACTATAGGAAACAGAAGGCTTATAGATGGAATTGTCACATGCAGCTGAATGGAAAGAATAACTATGACAAGTTCAATGGATCTAATGTAGGAAGTAAGGAAAGTTATCCCAAAATGAATTGTATACCAGAAGGAAAGTACAACCAGAATTATGGTTCTGGAAATTTTCAGGATGGCAGGGGTCATTACCAAAGGAGAAACAAAGGGTATTATCAGGATTCAGGTCAGGGGAGGAATTGGGAAACATTCACAAAAGGCCTCACACAGGATATACCAGTCGAACAAAGAATGGAGAAAGAAAGATCTAACAAAGTTGTTAATGCTTCAAAAACTTTAGAATTTCTAATTACACTCATAGAGAAGTAACCAAAGAGTATTTTTCTCTGTTTTTAAAGGGAATGAAGTCTGTTCCCACTACTAACTTTGATTTAGTTGATTCCCTTATAGAAGCTAAATTATATCTTAGAAAGCTTAATTTAGTTGTATATTTTAAAGACAAGGAACAGGGAACTTTAATGCTAGCCTTAAAGGAACAAAGCACCTTTAACACCCCCTTACACCCTACTCTTGTCACTTTGGACAAACTAATTTCTGAAGATTTATACAAAATTCAAGAAGATTTAAAGGGTAAAAATAAAAAAAGTTTTTAGTTAAACAGAACAAAAAGAGATTTATTTTAAAAGATATGTAATGATACAGAGGTCAGGGTCATGAAACCTGACAAGGGAGGGGGGATTGTGCTATATGATCAGATGGATTATTCCAACAAAATGCATGAGATTTTGTACAACACTTTAGTATATGAAACTATTTCACTAAATGAGATCAATATAGCATACAGGCATATTGATTTATGGGTGGAAGAATTTTTGTTGAACCTAAGAATATCTTTCGACACTTATAATTTTTTGAAAGTCAAACATCCTGTGTTAGCCAGCATCTTTGGAATGCCTAAAGTCAATAAAGACATTTTACATCCCCATTCCAACTGATAGTCTCTGGGAGTAAGTCAAAAACATTCCCTTTTGATGTAGTGGTGGATAATTGGTTAAAACACATATACAGTAATATCCCCCACATACTCAGAGACTCGTTGGATTTTTTAGGGAGATTGAAACATGAACTTTGGAATAAAGATTTAAAATTTGTTACCATTGATGTGGTAGACTTATTTAATTCCATACTCAAAGATGAGGGGTTGAAATTATTTCACCAATCAATTGTTAACCATTCCAGTTTAGACAATGACAAGAAATTAACTACATTAGGATTGATGACTATTGTATTAGAAAATAATTGTATCTTTTATGAGGTTGAATACTTTATGCAAATAAAAGGGATTGCTATGGGGGCCTCTTGTGCCCCCATATTTGCAAATTTAGTTTTAAGTGAATGGGAACACTAACGTATTCAACAGTACCTACAAAAATAATCTCAAACTGTATGTACGTTTCCTTGATGATGTTTTTATTTTATGGGAAGGAGAAACTGAAGCTATAGAGATGTTTATTATATACCTTAACAACAGATGTTCCTATTCAAAAGTTCACTCATACTTATGATTTGAAAGGTTTAGCTTACTTAGATTGTTCCATTTCACACACTGATAGAGGTTTTAAATCCAATATCAACTTTAAACCCACCTTTAGTAATTCTTACTTGGAATTTAATAGCTGTCATCCCTATTCACAGAAAAAAGCATACTTAAAGGACAATGTATTAGGGCAGCAAGAATGACATCTGACTATACCAAAGTGGTTAAAGAATTAGGTGCAGTGGGTAGTATGTTTTTGGAAAGGGGGTAACCCCAAAACTTATTAGAGAGACCATTGACTACACTTTGTCTAAATGGGGAACTTTTTACAAACCCTTATTGGGAATGGATTTTACCCCAGTACATGAAAATACATCCAAAAATAATTTTAGTAGAGATATGGTTTTAAAATATTGTCCTTATTCTCCTATGGTAAAAGAACTGATAACAAAGAACTGGAATATACTAAGGAGTGACACTGAACTTTATAAATTCTTCGGAAATACCCCAACTTTTGTATATAAAACCAGCAGAAATATTAAGGCTAACTTAGAGGACAGTAAGAATAAAGGAAAGTATGCAGGAGACAAGGAGACAAAGAAGTGTGGATGTTGCAATCAGTGTGAATACATATATCTCAAAGGAGAAATAGAGTTAGAAAATACGAATCAGACTAAGGTCATCTTTCAGTATGGGAATTGTAGTACAAAGGGTGCAGTTTATTTGGCCACATGCTCCACCTGTCTGGCATTTTATGTCTGGAAAACAGGTTCCTAAAAAACAGAATTTACAAGCACTACTATGAAATTAGGAAACAAAACAGGAAGAATGCTTTGTACGGGCACATGGAAAGTAACAACACCTGTAATACATTCAGATTTGCCATTTTGGAAAGGGTACACATTAACCTAAGGGGTGGCAATTGTAAGTTATTATTAGAAGAAAAAGAAGTTTTTTGGCAGTTAAAATTAAATGCTTGCAACCACCCAGGACTTAATGATTTTATTGCACTAAAGCCTATATTAGAGGCTAGGATATAAAGTGTTTCTTTTGAAAGTGATTTCTTATAATTCATTTTCATGTTTATTTTATATTTTTTGTAACATTCCATTTCAAGTATCTTATGGTTTTTGTAAGGGAAGCTTTCATTGTTGTAAATTGTTTTTTTTATCTTTGATTTTATTCTTTGCCACAGGAAGTGTTTTTAGAGAAGTATGATGTCATTTCCTGGTTCTAGAAACTGTAAAAGGAAGTTGGTCATCTTGTTTTAATTGAATCTGAAGAAGTCCTGTTAAACAGGACAAAAGTGCTGATTCCAAGTTCTAAGTGAGAATTAAATTGCTTTTTTTTATTTTAAAGGTAGTCTTTATTGTTTTTTGAATCATTCAGCCAGATTTGCAGAGTGACGTTGTGATTAGCCTATTTCTGCATTTTAACTGCTATTCTGCTTTGTTTTTGTTGCTAAAATGTCTAGGAGATGTTGGTCTGAGCTATGAAGTTAATGACTTGAGGTGTAGTAGGATACTAGGGAGGATAAGGAGGGGCATACAGTAGGTTTGTTGAGTCTGGAGTGTGTACTCTGCAGCTGTGATAGAAGAAGTTGTGGGAATTCTAACCATTGAAGCTTCTTTAGTGCTATGCAGTTATGAGAGTGGTGAGATCGGTTAGAGACAAATCTAGCAGTTTTATTATAGGTTTGTTCAAGTTTTTTGCTTAATATGAGTTGCAAGTTTATAGGGATTGGAGTGGTGTAAAGTAGGTGAGGTAGGAGGAATGCTTGAGCAAGAGTAAGTTTAGAGTCTAAAATAAGGATTTGTTTTTGTTCCTGTACAGTAAACCCTGCTTTTGATTTGTTTTTGTTTTTGATGCACTGGTGAATGTGAAGGTTGAATTTTAATTGATTGATAATTATGGTACCAAGGAGTTTTATAATTGAAGATCAAAATAGTTTCTATATTTTATAACACTTCTTTCAGCTTGTATGTTTTTACAATTTTTTTCTTTGAATTTTGTTTGATAAAAATGACTATACCACTTTAAATGTGGAAAGGAGCTCAGCTCTTATTTTATGCCTGATGTCACATAAGAATCATATTAAAACAGCAACATTGGTAGTTTGTTTTATCTGAAGAAGTTTTAAATATTAAAATAAAAGTGCTTATTATGTTTCCAGTGTATTTTTTTGTTTTTTTCTACACTGTGGAGTGTAACTTTAGTCAGTGTCTCTGTGGTAACTGCACTTTTTTGTTTATTCTTTAGTTTGTTTGTTTTTTTTAGGGGGGGGTCTTTGGTTCATATTACTGACATAACTGTACACCTAAGACAAATGTTCTGCTTAGCGGCATATACCTATTTCCATTATGAGAGTAATCAGTTATATAACTTTTTTCTTTACAGGTTCCACAGTTACCTTGATATTATTGCAGGTATAAATTTTGTCCTTGGTGGTTGTTCCTGTCTGCTGCTGTCAAAACACAGTCATTACATGTATAAATAGGGTCTATGTTCACACATCAAAAAACATTGCAGCACACGGCTAATAACTGAATGTTAAACAGAGAAAGTTTAACATTTTGAACATGCCGAACAGTGAAAAATAATTCATCAAATGGCCATAGTTGGCTAACAGCCTGGAAGCACTGCGATGCATAAGGTAAACGAAGGGAAATTTTTTAAATTTGCCTTATTCCCCACTGTAGTCTGATCTTGGAGTATAAATATATATATATATATATATATATATATATATATATATATATATATATATATATATATATATTTATTTGGGGGGTGGGGGTGCATGTTGGCTATTCGACTGTTTTTTGTTAAGCTTTTTCGAAACGTTAAACTTTCGCTGTTGAAGATTTGATTAATAGCAGTTCAGTGTAATTTTTTTTCAATGCGCGAACACAGACCCATTTAAATAAGGGTTGTGGAGTCTGACTGGTATCTGTTTTGCTATCTGTATGTTCATGGGATCATAGGCTTTGATCTAGGTACTAACTGTGTGTGCTACCCTTGCCTCTCACCCAGAACCAGGGCATACTGTGCCTGCCTTTGTCTGCCAGCAATTTCTGCAGCTAGTGGTTCTGCTGCTGCTGACCCTACCATTCTTCATTGAAACTGTGGTCCTGCCCTTTGTTTTCATTGTTGAAGCTGTTTGCTTAGAATTATATTATGAGACATGGCACAGACTGTAAGTAATTCGGCAGCAGTGCCTGTGTCATACTGTACTGCACCTCCCTGATGTGACTAGATACAAGAAACTGGATTTAAGCAAACCAAACACACATTTTATGATATTCTAGAGTGAGCCTCATTGCATCTTTGCTCAGTGGGGATGTGTGGGTTTCTCATGGGTGACATGAGCCAGGGCTCTAGTGCATAGCCTGCATTCCCCTGCTCTTGAGGAATGTCACCCATAGCAAACTTGATGTACAGCTCACAAGTGTGCCATATGTGTGAATTGTGTAAACTTCTTGAATTACCTGCACAGACAATGCAGATGATCCCTTGGACATTACAGACAACCTGGCGGTTTATAGAGTGGGAACCTTATATGTTGATGTACCTCCTTCCTTGTTTACCAGATGGGGCTTTTCTTATTATGTGTCTGTCTTCAATGTATGGTCCCCAGCACTTCAGGCAAGTGTGTAAATACATAGAATTCCTTCATGGTTCTTGATCACTCCTGTGAGGTACATGGGAAACAGCTGTGATCCCTTGCATGTA
The DNA here is from genome assembly GCF_019279795.1 of Protopterus annectens. Classification (NCBI taxonomy): domain Eukaryota; kingdom Metazoa; phylum Chordata; order Ceratodontiformes; family Protopteridae; genus Protopterus; species Protopterus annectens. Next base: position 64,164,491 of record NC_056726.1, on the reverse strand, counting down.
GAAGCATTGCCTCCAAAAACTAATGTAATATTCTAGAGGCTGATGCCTGTGTCATCACTAATATATCCCCTGTGAGTCTCTGGAAAGTACCACATGCTAGTATATATAATGCTACACATTCCTTTGTTTCCAATGGGATGGGTTCTCCATGACTTGCCTGGGGCCTGAGGTGGGGGCGGCAGAGGTTCCATGTTTCCTCCAGTGTTTTCCAGTCCACACTTTTTCTCCCAGCAATTTCTGTGTCATGGTAGTCCATGATAGGTCAAATAGTGTGCAAACACCCTTCTTCTTCTTCTTGCTCAAGATTTGGCAGTAGTAACAGTAGCACCCTGATTTAAAGCCTGTTGCAAATACGCATAATAATAGCAGCATCAAACCCTAACATGTTTTTTTCTAAGTGTAATCATGCTGCAGTCCAAAGAGTTTTGGTGTACATGACAAAAGTCTACATATATATATATATATATATATATATATATATATATATACATATATGTTTTATATATATATATATATATATATATATATATATATATATATATATATAGTATGTTCAGCCCTTCTTTGTTTTCGCTTATGCTTTTAAGTGACTGAATCATGCATGTCTCCTTGCATTATGTAACTATCTAACATCATAGCTTGCCATGGTCACTTACCAGCAGGCTCCCATCTGTACGCTGTGTGGGAGAGACCGATAGCAGTTTGGCTGCCTTTTAAAACACATTGTGCTTGTTATGCTAAATAATATAGACATATATGTCAATATTTATTTTTATTTTTATTTTATATTTGTTAACCGGGAGTGTCTGACTGAGCCGAAAATGCCCTTTTTCAGCAGAGGCACGGGGAGAAAAGCTCCACAAAGAAAAATTACAGACACATTTAGTTATTTAGACAGGATCAGTATACACACAAATTACAAGAGACATGTTTTCACAGTGGTATGCGGCACATAAACAGTTACAGTGGAGAGAACAAACAAAAAATATTAATTTTAAAAATAAAGGTAATTAATAGATTTGTGGTGTACAGCTGAAATTTGGAACATAGGTAGAATACATACATAGTACACAGGTACAGTACATACATTGTAGATTAGCCAGTGTTTGTGAGTAAGATTGGAAACTATTATCAAGTGCTCTAGATTTAGTATGTATATGTTATCCACTTTCCCTAGTCTGGGGAGCAATCATGGCACTGCCAACTTTACTTGAGATGTTCCTGATGAGGTCTTTAAAGGAAGCTTTGGATGATGTGTTTTGAATGCTAGTAGGGACAGAGTTCCATTTTTTAGACAATGAACTACTATATAGTGCATCTCCAGAGCTATTGTAGCTGTTGGTGACTTCTAGTAGTAGTTTGATTGATGATTTAAGAGGCCTTTTGGCTGAGTGATGTTGTACTAGGTTTTTGAATATATTCATTTTGAAAGCTATATCCTGGGATTTAAAATCACAGTTTGCCTATCAAAGGTATAGCTTGCAGCATGATGTGGCCTGAGATTAATTTTCAATTAATTAGGTGAAAATGTGCGGCACAGTTCATTGCTAATTAAATAACGTTACATAAGGTACAGTAACAGTTGTGGCTAGGACTGTGAAAAGGAAAACAGACAAGTAATAAAAATGCGTATGCCACAGTGTATACATGGCACTTTAAAAGACCCACTGCAATGTTTACATATGTTTTTAGATGAGAAATTGTGGTGGAAATGGATTGATAGAACAGCAGAAAAAGCAACAGTAAGTAGAGGAGCATATACAAGGGAAACAGGGATGGTAAGACCTAGAATAGTAGAGGCACAAAGAGTAGGATTTTGTGTTTGACAGATGCCAAATATTTTTAAAGAAGTGACATTACAGAAGGATGTAAGGAAAGGTAAAGGTATAGTAAGAATATGAGGGCCAGAAGCAGAGCTAAATGCATGAACATGTAACAGAGACAAAGACTGATAGTTGATGGAATTAAAGGAATACAAACAAATGCAGAACACTGGTTATGCAGTAGACTGGAAAACAAAAATGGGAGGACATTGACACACAAGGAAGGGGACCACCAGGATGGGGGTTAGGGTAGGTATGACCTTCTGCATTGCACTGCCTGTGATACTCTAGGGGAAGTTAGTCAGCGCTCTGGACACTCTTCACACTGCAGCCCACTTGTAGTTATGTTGACAGGCACAGACATTTATGTGACTCTCTTAGCCACAAGAGAACCCTTTATAGGCAGCCAATTTGGGCTTCCTGACAGTAGTTTATCAGATTCCTCACCACCTCTACCAACTTCCTGCATACAACAAATTGGACACCCCAGCAATACCATCAGAAGAAACAATGCCGCTCCCAACCAGTGAAGTACCAGTAGGGGTGGGAGAGGTAGCCACCTGTTCCTACCTAAGCTACACCCACTGAGGAGACAGGTTGGGTTACAGGTGGGGTGTACACAGTGAATAGTTGGCTCTGCTTTGGGACTGGAGACAGTGGTTGTGCCACTGACACAGCCATGGCAGTAGTTGTATAAAATACAGACATAAATGGAAACTAATAAAATAAACAGAAAATAATTAAAGAAAGGATAGTGTTAGAGTATGGGAGGGAAGAGAGAGAGAGAGAAGAAATAAATCTATGCATTAGACAAACACTTGCATCATATATGAAGTTGAATATCAAATGGCTATGTAACACTAAAGCAGTACATGTATTTTAATGCCACTGACTGTTGGCATGTAAAATGAACTGCTAATATGCTAGGCTCAGCTATCAGAAAAGGAGGGACACAAATAACATTCCTGATACACACACACACACATATATATATATATATATATATATATATATATATATATATATATATATATATATACACATACTGTATATGTGTGTGTGTGTGTATGTGTGTGTGTGTTTGCGTTTGCATGTGTGTGTGAATGCGTGTGTGTGTGTGTGTGTGTGGGTGTGTGTGCGTGTGTGTGTGTGTGTGTGTGTGTGTGTGTGTGTGTGTGTGTGTGTGTGTGTGTAAGTGGATGCATTGTAAAATTTGTAGGAAAAACTAATGGTGTGATAAAAGGAAGCAGCTATTCCAGGATGATGCTGTGTACTTTTGTCATATTATAGTTATTCTCTTGTGTAATTCTAGCAAGTATAAAGCAAAAACATTGCAAAGGTCAAACACACCAGTAAGCTGCAAAACTCTATGCTTATATTCAGAATATCAGAAAATGTGTTATACATGTACACTGTATGACTTAAGAAAGGCATCATTACTCTTACAGGACCACACTTATACATTCTGCTGGCGAATAGCAAATTCATAAAGACACACAGACTACAATTACAATTACCAAATGAAAATAAATAATATGCAGTCCTTCACCTAGAAAGTTTCTCCATACATCCTTTGATACAGAAGGCTATTCTTCAATATAGCCTTCTGACAAAAATATAATTAAGTTGTATCTTACAATAAATGCAGTTATTAATCAGACAATCAGTATGACTGTACAGATGAGACAGATGCTTACATCTCAGGTGCTCTGATGGCACTGTAGTGGTGTCTGCACTGCTTACTAGAGGAGGGATTGTCAGGGGCAGCAGAGAGTGATCTGCCAAGACTTAACTAGGCATCCTCTTTTATATTAGGGCCACTCATAAGAATCCCTATACAGGCGGTCTCAGAGTTCACAGTGGCCCTCATTCAGCAGATAAAGAAAAAAACTACTTTCCTTATTGTGCCACTTAGGAGTCCAGCTACAGTCAATATTCTTTGAAGCCATGGCCATTTTCCCAGTTGTATTACAGAGAACAATGACAGGCCTCTTGAGGTTCAGTCGATTTACATTTCTGTTATATGCCATGCAACAATGAGTGTATTGTTAGCATGACCTGTTACAGCGTGGCCATTCTGTAGAGCACAAATTTTGACAAGACAGGGTGATGTTAAGTTGTGAAAGATGTCATGAAATGTGTGTAGTCACTGTGCATTGCCTAACTCTGAAAGCATTTTTTTCTCTTTAGCACCTTCACCAGCAACAAAAATGACACAGTTTTTTTCACATCCCAGAAGGGTCACTGAGCCATTCATACATGTGCAGTGAGCTCATGGAAGTGAGCACGTAAGAAATAAAATGCCTATTAGTCCAACTTGGCCCTCAGCTATTATACACAGAAACAACTAAGCAGTAACATTTATTAGGTGCTGCCCAATTACCATAAGTGCTGTACTTAAAAACTCAAATTTATCTAGGATAAACCCCGGTAGCCTCCATGAACCTCATCATGTTACAGAAGATTGCAATCGACAATTTTACAGGTTTGTGTAACTCAAAGAGAAACTTACTACTCTAAAGGTTACACTGGTTTGCAAGGTAAGCATGTAATTCAGAAATTGTGCCTACTTGCTGTCTTCCTATTAAAATGTTTTGTTAAAACTGCATAGCTACAGGGGGGTTACCATGCCATGGAAGAGTACACATTCATGAGCAGTTCTACAGTAAAGTTCCACATCATGTATTTGTTTAAACATGTTTTCTTTTAAGCATTGCAGATTGTAGTAATACAATAATGCAATATCATTTATGCATGCTTTTGCTGTGTGAGGCTATGTACAGGTTGCCATCCCTTCATTACAGGTAGTCCATGAGCATGCTAATCATACTACTGCATATTGTAGGTTATACAGTCACTGCCTGTAAAAATGTGTTTTTTGGGGGGGGCCACTTTCAAGTACATAATATTGTTGGATACACCTGCAATAGGGCAAAGGTGGAGAGGATATGTATGGGAGAGTGCAGTACGCTAATATATATATATATATATATATATATATATATATATATATATATGCACTTTACTCCTTGACACTATCTGCATTACAGATTGTTAAGTCTTCTGCACACCGAAAAGGATAATGCTGCTGCATTTTGCATTACCATATCTAACTGACACACTCTGCAGCAGAAATGCACAGTGTCCTCCTACTTAAGGATGTTTATGCAGTGTTAGTGAAGAAAAATCTACCCTTAAGTGAGCTCTGTCTATAGCCTCACCCACTGTACTTCTCTGTATATACAGTAATATCACCCATCTATGGTTACAACCCAACTGTTGACAAGGGATGTCATCTAGGAGGTCAGTCAGTGGCATTTATCATGTAGATGGTAGTCAACCGTGCAGTATTATAGCAGGCTATTGCCCAATGCCATCAACTGAAAGATTGACAACTTTTTGAGGGGGTAGGCCAGTGTACAAGAGACAAACATTATACCAATAGGGTTGAGGGTTTGTATAATGGTTAAGGTGTTTACCTCACAAATAAGAGCTACAGAATTTATTTCTTACCAAAGCAAAATTGGCTAAGCTTAAAATGGCCCACAAGGGCAGCTAGCCTAGTACTTACCTATGAACACAGTCTATGGGTACACAGATATTGCCCACAGATATATATGTTGCTGGCATCTCCCTGCAGCATACAGGGAGAACATAGATTGCATGGGTGTGGGAGTAGGATACCTACAGTTGTGCTTATCCTAACATACATTTTCCTTTTCCTTATGGAGCAGAATGCCAAGAAAAGGTAAATAAAAGTTATCCCATGCAGAAAATGAAATTTTGCTGCAGGCTTTCCATCCCCATGGTTGTTAGATGATTGGCTATAATAAATCTGACCAGTTCTTTCCTGATTATGCATGGCAAGATGTGGTAAACAACATAAATGCTGTCTGTGGCCACGGTGGAAATTAAGAGCAAGTCATAGCTGGGCTACCAACATGATTATTGCCAATGCTTGTGCCACCCACCTGGTACAGGAGTTAAGGGAAACAAAAGTGTCCTGTTAATTGTGCTAACATTGTCAAAGTCAGAGGAATTCCTTTACTCTCTGTATGGGTAGGTCTGAGTCATAAGGAGGCCATGGTGGAGTCCTGGATTTTGGAGCACAGCTTCACTACCTTCAAAGTATCTCTACTGGAGATGTCCCAGCTGTGTAGGCCTTTACATGAACAGATGGTTGCATACAGGTAAATACGTAGTGTGCATTAAATATAGTATTACTTTTCTTCATAGCAACATCAAGGTTTAAAAAGGGAAGATCACCGTTACAAGGTAAAGAAGATATTATTAAATCCTGCAACTATAGTCAGTGGTATTCATTCATTTCTATGGATTTAAGTGATGGTGTAATGTCTTATTTATTCCAGGTATTTGCTGTTGTTGTCTTTACAGGTGATATTTTATGAAGCCCCTTTAACTGAGGATATACTGCTGCCTGAGGACTCACACTCTGCTAATGATGGCAAATTAACTTTGACATGGTTAAGGGGTCATGGTATTAGTGTTGAAAAACAAGCACTGTGGATTCCAGATCCCCACATGATGCAGTGAACATAGCCTCTGTACCAGTGAGACCTTCCTCAGACACACAAGAAGATACAAGACAGGAAGTCACAGGCAGGTCTAATTTGAAATGGATCTCTTCCAGTGCAGTACAACACCCCCCCAACCTGGTTGCTGCAAGTTCTGTTGATCATAGGGAATTTGGAGGTGCACATCATGCGAGTGGATATAGATGCCTTGGGTACACTCTCTGTCAAACCCTAGCTAGAAATATTGATGTCCACAACCCATATAATGTATATGGGCTATCATGTGGGTGGTGGCAGGCTAACAGACCTTCAGTATTTGTGCTGGTAGGTGTTTTACAAGGTGTGCATGATCACCTCAGGGGGTGCATATCCTGTATATATGAAACCATGAATGTGTTGCACATGCAGTTTGAGAGTCCTGAGTTATCCTATGTACAAAGGCAGCATTTTAGACAGACTACATGTAGCTACTCCACCTCTTTTTCCAGTAGCAATGGCCACCATGGAAGGGGGAGCCCAACGTCAGGCACATGTAGTGCCACCACTTCCACACCACCATCTGATGATGAGGGGAATAGGCTAAAATGTGGACATCCAGGATTTAGTAGAATTCATGCTGCAGTTATATTTGGTGTGGGCCATTGCTCATGTTTACACATCACTCCTTCCTCTAGGCAAGGGCTGGGGAGTGTTTGAAGCCCTCAGAGGAGAGCATGCACTCATGGATGCATGTCTGCATGGTCTGTACACAAATCTTCAGTGGGTGCCCTGGATCTGTCTGTAAGATCTCATCCCAGTGTTGTAACATCTACTGAGGCTGTGTCTCAGGGAACACATATACTCATATGTCCACAAGGCCCTGCTTAACACATTTACAACAATGGTTTCAAGTATACCAACATAAATGCATACATTTTCCTATTGATGGCACTTGACATTTGAAAGTTTATTTTTGATGGACAGTATGTCCAGCCTATGCATGGAAGAGCACAGTCTGGTTGAAGGCTTGCATGCATCACTTTTAGATTACTGTATACTGCTTTATTCTAGCCCATAATTATGAACTAGCTGCAGTCTACTAACCAGTACAATGGCATGCTGCATCTGGCTATGTCTGCCATAGTCCATCTCTTCAGATGGCTACTCCACAGCCTCCTTATTGGTTCCTTCTCGTGTCTGCTGTGGATCCTCTTCCTTCTGAATGTGTCTGCCCTACTGCAATTGTTTTCATAAAATTATGTTATGCAGCATAGCACAAACTGAAAATATCTTATCACATGTGCCAACATCATACTGCAGGGTCACCCCTAGATACATCCAGTCAATGAAAAAGGTCTTTCAGTAGGTCAAACACATGTCTGGCAATGACCTGTGCTTGTGACAGGGCATAGATGTAGCCACTGCCTGCCATGATCTGGAGATATTTGATAGGTGTAATGAATCGTGGATTCAGGGGATATCCAGCATCATCAATAAGAAGTCCCTTGATAAAATCAACCACACAAACCACTGATATAAGTCACACTTGTATTATATGTGGAAGTCACGGGTACTTCCTGGATAGTCTGCAGCCACAATGTACACTGTACCCTGTACATTACAATCCACCCGACAACTAGTGTTGAGGAAATGTTTATCTACAATTCATCGATAATCTTTTTTGGCTCACCATTTATTGAAAAATAATTCTGAAACCAGTGAACACAAAACCAAATCATTTTTTTGCAGGGGAACAAGCCCCTTGTATCCAGTGATGTGGGAACAAGCCCTTACATACACCCCAAAATTATATATACTAACTCCATAGTGGCACCCTAATGAAGAAAGGGAAAAAAACCTTAACAAGCCCACCACCTGCTTTGCAAAATACAGTACAATACATTGCAGTGAAATTCAGAGCAACATTAAATTCTTACAGTTAAGCCACTTATGTATAACTATCTATCCATACTGTAAATAACATATATTGCTGTATTCGGTCCTCATCTAAAGATTTTGTATTTGTTTATTGCCAGAAAACATGGTTATTATAGTGGCAGCATGGTAGTTACATGACAAAGGCTGTTTTGTCTAATGCGTCTCTTGTTTTGATTAATAGTCTTTCTTGTCTTAATAAAAAAAAAAGAAATTACAATTGTGTGGAACTAGCTGCAAATTGCAGATGTTGTAATTAAACAAATACATTTAAGACTATATCATATATTATATGCAGAAATTGTGGTGCATTGTTTAAGGGAAGATTTTGAAAGGGGAAATATGCAATGGAGCCAGCGATGAAAGAAAGAGAATGAGTCATTCCAGGATTGATAAGTTCAGTCATTCCTGAATCACTTTTTTAATTTCATCCAGCTATCTTGCACTTCATTTCTAACCGAAAAGTATGACACAGCATTAGCTCAGAAGACAAAAATCACTGTAATGTAGCAGTTACCCAAGCTGTCTATATGAGTCAGGAAATTTCATGACCTGCAATTTACTTGTGCAGTGCTTTTCTACAGAACCACGGAGCCTTACATCAGTCATCCCCAGGTGACTTGCTGATGTGTAATTTAATTGTTCTCCTGAGCAGGTGATCACATTAGATAAGCAACAACTGTGTTTGTGATCGATCTGAGCAATACAACAAGAGAGTTAAACATGTTATGTTTGGCCGGTCTACCATTTTATGTATTTATACATATACAGACATGTTAAATTGCCTTGTCCCAATAATATATTTCAGCCATGAATTCATTTAGAAGTGAAGCATGTATGTGTGTTCTTATTAAATCTGAACTAGTATTTACAGTCATCAAAGCACAACTGTTTCAAATAAATGAGTACATAAACGGGCAGAGGGTATAACATATAAATCAGTACTCATACTGCACATGGCAATAACATGTTGACTAAACTAGATGCAATTCTATACATGTGATATTCCACTACAGATTTGCAGAAAGCAATTTTATTTCACAACTTCTAAATGAAGAAATGTGTGTGTGTGTGTGCGTGTGTGCGTGTGTGTGTGTGTGTGTGTGTGTGTGTGTGTGTGTGTGTGTGTGTGCTAATGTGCATGCATGTGTGTGTTTGTGTGTGTGCATGTGTGTGCACATGTGTGTCTGTCTAAATATTATATGGAATTAATTTTCTTGAACATCATTTCCAGATAGATCATATATTTAGAATGTTGGGGTTATTTTAAGGTAGAAAGATAGATATATGTTTCATATTAGGTCTTTACTCATTCACACAGTAGAGTTCAAGACAAAGAATTCTCTTTGGTCCCTAAACAAAGGTCAGATTAAATTCTAATCAGAGATGTTTCACTATTTCTTTGAGAATGGTGAATGCAATACATAGCAATTCCTGAAGTGATATTGGTCAGCGAGGTGCAGTATTCAAGAAACAGCAGTTTATGACCAAGTGTGAGTAAAGCTGCTGTTTATTGAAAGTCAGTGTGCCTCACCATGAGATGCTTCCATTTGTGGGTCATGGCAATGAAACACTAAATGCTCTTCAGTGACATTAGGCATGAGGAAACATTTCTGAAACAAGAAGAAGTAAAAATGGGAAGCCCTAATTCTATTCAGGAAGCATGCACCACTTTGCCTACTGTCAGTTCTGTAACAAATGGATTTATATTAATTATGAAGAGGGAAAGTGACTGTGAGGTAAGGCCTAGGCCCATGTGTTTACATTTGGATAAAGCTTTTTATAAAAGGCTATTTGAAACATTTATTTATAAGAACTTTGGATAAATACTTAATTTTATCTTCACTACAAAAAAATTATTTAATTTTGTTAGTATTGTTCTGTGGATTTTTGCTACAGCTTTCTGTCAATGTTTCACTACAGTTCTAGCTGTACAAACGGCATTGATACCAGAACCATAGGGCAAACAGCTGCCCAATATGCCCTGAAACTGTTGCCAGAATACCAATTACATGTAAACATTTGCATTGGCATTTCCAATGTAATTGGAAGGTCAGGCAGCCAGGAAAAGATGATTTAAGTGATAAATCATCTTTTTCTGACTGCCCAAGCTCACGGTTACCAGGAAAAATTGTATGCTGGTCTTTCATAGGCATACCAAGCAACTTTTTTCAATAAGAATTTTGAACAAAGCCAAAAATGCCAGGAGAATGAAGGCTCGAAACATGGGACAATTTCTAAACATTACTTATGAATTTACAATTTTAATAGAACATTTACTTTTCATCAACATAGATTTTCTGATTAGTAGAAGTATGAAACTTTAATGCCTGGCATTAGTGACTGGCTGTAATCCTTTGCATACCTCTCAACCTTTGCTTAAGAATTATGGACAAAGTCAATAATAATCAGAAGATGAAAGAACAACATCAGTGACAAATTTTAAGTATTGCTCTTATAAACTTAGAAAGCTGCTAGAGAAACAGGTTTTGCAATAACATGCACTTTCTGAAGGATATGAAGTCTCAGTCTCAAATGCCTCAATATTTAGTGGGCATAGTTCTCAATTTTTGACAGAAAACCACAACTTGTATGAAGAAAAGGCCAAAAATATGAGGGAAAAAAAACCTCTGTGAAATTCTGGAGTTGAGAGGTATGATCCTGAGTGATCTACCAGAAAGTCAAACATTTTATAAGGGTCAGGGCAAAAGTATGAGGCAAAATCAAGAATGTTCTGCAAAATTCTGAACAGTTTATTTATTGATTACTGTTAGTTTATCAGGTAAGTGGGTAAGTCATTTAAAGACATCACCAGCGATCAACAGCAGTAAATACAACAATTTACACAAGTATAATACGACTACATTCATGTATACACTGTGTACAATTAAGGGATATGTTTAATTTCCATATGTTGGCACAGATCTGTGTGTTTATTGACATTCAACCACTCAGTACCTGGATAAACTTTGGATCTCCTATCTCACAGCTTGTTTTAGGAAGAATTTGTTATAGAGGTGCATTTCACTGGAGCTAGACTACATTCCGGTATAGTAATCATTTTCACTTTCAACAACAGTAAATACAACAATTTACACAAGTACAATACGACTACATTCATGTATACACTGTGTACAGTTAAGGGATATGTTTAATTTCCATATGTTGGCACAGATCTGTGTGTTTATTGACATTCCGCCATTTAGTACCTGGATAAACTTTGGATCTCCTATCTAACAGCTTGTTTTAGGCAGAATTTGTTATAGAGGTGCATTTCACTGGAGCTAGACTGCATTCCAGTATAGTAATCATTTTGCTGTATTTAATTATGCATTCATTTTCTTACACCCACTTTATGCTATTCAGGATCATTATGGGGATAGGCAAAGATTTCCTGACAAGCTCTGGGAGTAAGCCATAAAAACAGTTTAGATTCATAGATATTCCAAGGCCAACAAATCTTATGGTTATTCACACTTTGTCAATACCCTCCTATGGCAGCAAGTTTTTTATTTTTCCAGGAGAGTCATACCAGTGACACACAGAGTAAATCTGTAGATAGCCATCCAGTCACTAGTTTAGGTTTAAAGTAAGATAGTGAATCACACTATTTAACATGCAAGGGAAGTTTATTACAAAGGTTTGCAACGTGCTGCCTTATAAGCATGCCTCTCCACTGAGCAGTGTTTATCTGTTGGTGAACAATTAGGTACCAAGTTCTAGCACTGGTGGAGATATTGGACTTGCAGAGAAACAGGAGGTGCAGGATAATTGGGTCTCTAATGGTGCAGCAAGCAAGCAAGAAAGAACTCCTCTCAAAAGTCTGTAAGACACTGAATAAAAAGATAGAGCTTCTAGTATATCCTCATAGCTCAGGGATTTTCGGCATGTGATCTTTTTATTTAGGAACCTTTTTGGTTTTGCTAATTGTTTGATATGATTAGTGAGATACACCTCGAAGTATGCACTGTATAAGGGATAGAGTACCACTTTAGACCATAAGGATACTCCTTTAGCAATTAGGTGGGCTAAATAAAAAGATTTCCTGAAAACTGTTGTCACATGGTCAAAAGAGAGGGAGCTATTAGCTGATGTATCTAGGTCCCTGACAAATTTTTCATTTTGTGGTTGTGTGTTGGCTGTACAGTATGATGGGAGAGGGGTTTTCTATCAAAAGTGATGCTAAAAAGTATAGTATTTTTTTTAGATAATTTTTAGTACACCAAGATGTTACTATGAAGATTTCATTCAGAAGAGTTTGGGTGGCACAGGGTGACTTAACAACCTCCAGTTTGCAGTCTCCTGAAAAATTTGTTAGCCAGAGGTCTTGGCTTTCCACTTAGAGATCAGAGAAGTGAATGCCAAAAATGAAATTGATTTCTGAGCTCTGAAGGGACACCACTGGTCACTTTCATACTTAATGAGACACCTACTACACTGTGTGTGCTCTGTCTTTCAGCCAGTTTGCTATCCATTTTACACATTATGGGGTTGATTTTTAAAGCAATTAGCTTTTGTATGATGCCAGTATGAGGAATTACTAGTTAATCGTACGAGTAGTAATAGGTAGTATGAGGAGTTAAAGTCATTCATCAGGTAAAGATGTACCACATGCAATATATGGCCACTAGCTACAATCTCTGTAATCCTGCTGAAGAAGTTTACCAGGTTAATAGACAGGATTGACCCTTCACAAAGCCAAACTGTTGGGAGCCAGTTCAAACAAGAGTCCTGGTATCATAGTTTATGAGGTTAGTTATTAAACACCCACCCCATGCTTTTGCAGATAAGGCTTGTAAGGCTGATAGGACATTAACAGCACAGGTCAGTTGTAAAAACACCTTTATGCAGGGCATCACCTCTGCAGTGTGTCACTCATCAGTGACAAAGGCAGTAACTAAATTTAAGTTGTACAGCTTCAGGACTGTGTCTGCAATGGCATGTTTAACACTATTATGCAACCAGGTATATGACATATAGCAATAAATAAAGATACAGTCAAAAGGACTTTTGTATACCACATATCTGACAAAACCAATATCGTGCATGTTTTTTTTCCTTATCCAGATGTTACATTATTATAAAATGTTTTATGTAGAGTAACAAACCTTGCGATGAGCTGTGTGATGTACTTAAATGGGGCAGTCCCAGACAGTACTGAATATTTTGAATCTGGTCTTTGCTGAAATGAAACCCAAGGAAAAGCACTCCACAGGTCCCCTGCTGTCCACAGTCCCTCCTGAATTCCCTTGTTGTGCCTCCTGCTTTCTCTCTATCTTGGTCTTACGACACCAATCAGATTACTTTTTTCTTGTTTTCCTATGCTTTGCTGAACTCTTCAAAATTTCCTGCATTGCTTCAATATATCCTAAATGACTATAACTATGCCATAATAAATGAGGAGGAAATAATCAAATGAAGCCAGTGGTCTCAACCCCCTCCCAACCCATTGTGTTGTAGATGCTCAGAGTTGCATTTTAGATGTTTTTTTTTTCTAAAGCTTTTAAGCCAAAGATATCCTGAACAAAATTGTGGCTAAAGAAAGAACTTCTTTCTTTGCTCTTCATTTCCTTCCTGTATTCTTTCACAACTCCCTAGATGGCAAAGACTGCAATATAATAACTTCAGAGGATATAAAAGAATTAAGCTGATAGTCCGGATGCTGCTTGAACCTCAGAAGCCATGGGATTCCAGGCGATGGGAGGTTCATTTTAGAGCTTTTTCTCCAGCTTTCTGATATACTTATGGCCTTGACAAAAATCATGATGAACTAAAGAAATCCACCTCAGGATTCACAAAGCAATATTTTCCATGCAGGAACAGTGTAACCGCTCCTGCATGGAAAATGCCCGTTTTGAGATCCATGTACGTGCTGTTTTCACATGCACGAACTGCCCTACATTATTCCTGCATGGAAAGCAGTGCGGGATGCTAATGAGCTCATTTGCTGGTGAAAACCATGCAAATGAGCCCAATTAGCAATCCAGCAAAGCGGCATGTTCCGTGCTGGAACAGTGTAGCTTGCAGAAATGTATTTGGTTACTAACTGAATACATTTCTGCAATCTACACAACAGAGCCATGTCAGTGCTCTAGAAAGCATGTATTAAATAGATTTTGCATGCCAATGGCCACTGGCATGCAAAACCACTCGAAAATAATAAAATTATAAATTTATTTTATGTTGGCCGAACTCGACCATTGAGATCAGGGGATGTGGTACGCCAGTGGGAGGGGGGAGTAGAAGTAGAAATGGGGGGGACTGCAGTAGAACTGCTTTCTGCATTTTCTCATTATAGTCAATGGCATGTAGAAAGTAAACATAGGCAAGAAACAGTAGTTGCTAAGGGGGAAGGCTCAGGAATAGTGCAGTAACTGGGACTTAAGGCAGTGGGGTATGCTAATGATGGAACTTATACTGAATCACAAGTTGGCCAGGAAAATTTTAAGTGTCAGATTGCACCTAACCGTGTAGGTGCTCTAACACCATTGTGTAGGCAGGAGGAGCAAGGGACATGAAGAGGGTGTGTGTCACTTGCTGGAAGCACATTGAAGCCCTGTTGGCTGGTGTCTGCTTAGCTAAGCACAGCTAGGAGAGGGGTTGTGTCTGAAGATGTGTATTCATATTCCATGAACTGAAGAGATTGTGCACGTGCAGGGGAGGGACATATCTTGCTGTTTACAATACCAGCAGGCTGAAAGAGGAAGGGTAGAAGGAAAAGGCAAAATAAGTATCAGAACAAGGGAAATGATGTACAAATCAGCAATATGGGAGTATGCAACCCACAACTGGCCAATGAAAACACTCAAATAATACAGCTGACAGGTGTCTGCAGAGCTGAAGATAGTTGGACATGTAAAATAGAAGTAAAGGGCAACAGCACAAAATAAAGGTGAACTGATGTAGAAATCACTACTATGGGAGTCTTGCAAGTCAGAATGGGCCCTGCAAATATAAAACAGCTGGCAGGCAGCTGCAGAGCTGTAAATGGGAGGAGATGTAAGTAAAAATTAATTACAAAAAGAGCAACAGCAGAGTAAAGGCAATCATCCACAAATCACCACTAATTTTTCTAAGACTCACAGTGGCTAAATCCAAGCCATGAGCAAGTAAGCTGGCATCTGGAATGAATCAGAAACAGCCAATCTGACAGGCAGCAGTAGCATCACACCACTATAAAGTATGGAAAGACCCCTCAGTCTGCATTTCCCCACAAACTCTGCACCTTTGGAGTAAACCTGGGAATTTAAACTGACAAAATGCTAGAGGCTGCCATTGCTCAGATACATCACTATGTGCTGGAGGCTGATGATGGTAAGGAGGCTAATGCTGCCAACCACCACAGACCCAGGAGGAGAGTGTTCAGACCCAGGGTGACCTATCAGAGGCTACATGACCTGGAAATTGTAGAACATTACAGGGTGGACAGGGACATACTTCAGCAAACTGTGGAGCTGTACCAGCCTTGCTTCACATCCAGAACAAACAGAGGGGAACCCATGCCAGTGGATACTAAGGTATGTGCAGCCTTAAGAATACTAGCTACAGGTACTTTCCAAAGACCTACTGGGGATATCATGGGGGTGTCACAGGCATCTGCATCTGGAGTACTCCATCAGTTCCTGGATGCCATGCTACCACATGTCTGTGAACACATCTACTTCCCCAACACCTGTGAGGAATTGACCAGCAATATGTTTCTTCCACCATGTAGCTGAATACCTGCAGGTACTGCGTGCCATAGACTGCACGCACATCCACATCAAAGCACCACTCGGTGAGCAGGGTAGGGTCTACATCAACCATAAGGACTTCACCTCCAGCAACTGCCAGGTTGTGTGTGATGCCCAGGGCATTATCATGCAAGTGTGTGCTGGCAGACCTGGAAGCTATTACAACTCCCACATCTGACATTCCTCACAGCTGTATCAGGGGTTTGCCAGGGGGGGATATTCCAATTGGCCATCTATTGGGGGATGCTGGCTATGCACTGGAGCTGTGGCTGATGACACCCATCACAAATGCACACACACCCAAACAAGAATGCCATAATGAGGCACATGCACAAACAAGAATCATTATAGAATGTGTGTTTGGAATGCTCAAATCACGGTTCCACTACCTTGACATATCCAGTGGAGCCTTGCAGTACTCTCCAGCTACATGTGGACATATGTTCATAGTATGTGCCATGCTATACAATATGGTCCTATGGAAACAGCTGCAGCAGGAACAACATGGGGAGGGGCCACACAGCCCCTCCACCATTGCCAAGGTCACGACAGGTAGAGAGGGACTTGGAGTAGGAACTTCCTGAGCCCGCCCATAGAGGTAGACAGAGACGTGCCCAGTATGCCCATGCCTTGGCAAAGCGGCAATGCCTAGCACACACATTGACACTGTAGGGAACCAGGGACTGATACCTCTCTCTGACTTGCACATACAGTAAAAGGGATGCCAAACATGACACTACCTGTACTTTACCATGTTTAGGGAGTGTACTGCATGCGTCCCACATAGTCATCCCCCAGCACCATCCTCAATACCACCCCAGGCACAAGGTAAGTCACCCTTACTATTAATTACTGAATGGAGTAGTATGTTCTGATAGTTATATCTATGCTATGGATGCAAGCACGCAAGGGAATTGGTTGGCCAAATGGGATAGCAGCAGATAGCTGACAGCTATATGGCACAGCATGAAATCCATAGCAAATACTGTTGTCCCCATACTAGGCAGTAGTACTCAAGGTGACAACTCCCACTGCAGTACACGTGGTGGCTTGACTAACTGTGGGTGTCCACAGGTCACACACATGGATGTCAATGAGCGTTCCCATACCCACCTCCCAGCCTCATGCAGCAGGACAGGTGTAGATGACCGGAAAGAAAGGTTGGGAAAGCTCCACAAATGCTGGCAATGGTGAACTATACATTACTATACAACTATACCCCTACAGACCTACACAGACATACTGCAACAGGTCTGGCAGTTGCAGTAGAGTTCTGATGAGTAAGAAGTCTGAAACTGAAATGTATGCCATTACAATCTAACTTGTGTACTTTACTGATATGTCTCCATTCTGCAGGATAGGGCACAATACAATACTAAATGGAAGCAAACAGAGTATAACTGAAATACCAGTGCAGTCAGTGCAAATGTGTAAAGTTGTCAGGTGTGCCACCCCAACCCCATGTATAAATGGCAGTAACATGGAAGTTTGTAGAGTAATATCAGTGGAGCACAGATTCCCTGAGCTGTCCCAATCAACATGATAATTGGTGTATGTCCACTATATGCTGAGGTCTGTGTGCCAATCTTCTGTGTTTAATATTGTCTGGAGGTGGACAGCATGTAGACCTGGATGTTGTGTCTCAGTGGCCTAGGTTACAATACTGTGGTTGACAGGGCCATGTTCCAACAACTACAGTGCTAACCAATCTGCTTCTCAGCTGTACCTATATTACTAGTTGTACACACTCACTGTCCAGATGTCAGTATGTGTCACTGTCAGAAAGCTGGACAGGCTAAGAATAGGGGTCCATACCTAGAAACAGTACACAGGTAGAAGTACTCTATGCAGTGCCTAGAAAGTAACTATGAACTGCACACACCTTTGGCATTAAATATAGAGGTTAGCATCACGTTAGTTGTCCATCTAATATGGAATACTGGTT
The DNA here is from genome assembly GCF_019279795.1 of Protopterus annectens. Taxonomy (NCBI): domain Eukaryota; kingdom Metazoa; phylum Chordata; order Ceratodontiformes; family Protopteridae; genus Protopterus; species Protopterus annectens. Next base: position 64,146,541 of record NC_056726.1, on the reverse strand, counting down.
GTCTGCCCAATCACTGGCAGCTCACAAAAGCCACAGTTATGAAGCAATGACACATTGCTGATGTTCACATACAAGGCAGGGAAAGGAGACAGTCCCAGTCATATCTGTGAGTCAGGTGCCATAAGCTTCCATATCACACATGCACTCAGTCCACCACCACCCCCAACCCCAGCAGCCACAGGTATGTCATCCATCATATCCTTGCTGTTGGAAATGATTACAGAATCAGCACACTTCTTTTATGGAATACACACAGGTTGCAGCATGCTGAAATGGTGTCCCATGCAGGTGTGTCCCTAGCCGTAAGCAGCACCCTGCACACATCCAGACTGATGCATCACTATGAACTTGATGGCTTGCCAGGAACACCTCACTCACTTGCCCATGTCACCCCAGGGGAATCCGCTGGCTTGCAGCCTGGTAACTTATGAGTGACCAAATGCAGTGGCCTGCATCACTCTCATGTGGTCTACAGACCTCTGGCAAATGCCCATGGCTCACCCATAGTGCCATCATATGCTTCACCCATAGTGCCATCATACGGAATGTCATAGGGTCCTAACTAACAACATAACACATTAAGCAGAAAACAAATGCAAGGCTATGCTGTCAAATGCCATTAGAATGCCCCTCCATGTCTTAGTGCAAGAATTGTAGACCAAGACATAAATACTGCTGTGATTAAGGTCAAACTATAGAAATATGTCTGAGATATTGCTCCCATACTGTTGGGAAGAGGATAGCATTACAGAGGGGGGACATAAAAGCATGGATATCATGGAGTGTGTGAAGTCTGAAAATCAAATGTCTGCTCATACTTCTTCCTGACTGCAAACCCGTGAATGCATAACCACAAACCTGATTGTAAACCACAATGTGAACAAAAACTGACCAGATATATGAGTCCTACCTTTGAATAACCTGGTCAAATCTGTACAGCTGAGAGGCATGCCCACAGCAGGATATAGTCAATCAGTTAAGTTGAGAAATGAACAAGAAGGGGATCCCCAGCCAGCACAGCACCAAGTTGCTGGACCATTTACACAGACCCATCACCAATATTGTCTGTAGCCACCCCTCCACAATGTCTAGTCTTTGCCTCACAATATTGGTCTCTGCTGCATTGCTCTTGTATTTCCCTGGTAAAAAAAACTGTGAGCAAACAATGATATCTGTCAGTAGTTGATGACACAATACATTACACTGTAAAACAGTACATATGTCCAAAAATCTATGCTACAATAGAACATGTTACACAAGCAACACCGACAGTAATAGGAAACTTAGTTACACACAGTATCCCCCCCATGTTTGGACCAATTGTGTCTCGGTATTGGCAACTTATCTACAGATATCCTGCAAACATAGCTTGCTAGGTGTAGCTGTAGCCCACAAAACCCTGGACTGGAGTACAACTCTCCCTGGAATGGATTCCCAAAAGTAATATAGAAGATCATACTGGGCATGCTCCAAAATACAGCCCATGTCTGACACCACAGTGGACCATAGATATCTGTTATCTGCAGAAGTCTGTGCACACACACCAAAATGTAAACTGCTCAGTCTTCACACACGCACATGCATTGGATAGGAAAACCCACAGACAGCTGTAGGTGGCAGATATGTGGTAAATCTCCAGTTGTTTTGTGTTATATTCACACATATCTAAGCCAACATATTACAATAATTCAAACATACACACACATACACATGGGGAAAAGAGACACAGACAGTGAGAGAGACAGTACCATTATGAAGCCTTTTCCACCCAGTATACATCCCATAGTTCCACTCTACACTATCTGCTGATGTATGTCACCTTAGATGTACCTTTGGACAAGTCTCAGATCTGTAAGCTCAATAGCACAAGTGATAAATGCATAACTTACTAAAGCAAATAAATAGATATAATTTCAAATCTTGGTCCTGGCAACCGTGTGTGTGTGAAGGAATTACTGTTTTGCTCCATCCCCACCCAGTACACATCCCATTACCCAATATCAGAACATGTGCTGCAGTCACTGTACAAATTCCTTTTGTTAGCCCTCAGTCCTATAGACTCTGTTATGCTTGTGATAACTATGTAACAGTAGAGTAGCAATAACTATTTATGTAGCAATCCTAAACACAGTCCTGTGAAATGGAAAGCTGTGTCTGTTAGTGTGTGTGTTTGTAGGTGAATGATTTGAGGCCATTCCCACTCACTCCATTTCACATTGCCTTCCTTTATCACTGCTGCTGATGTCACTCACCTTCAAATAAACCTTTGGAGAGCTTTTAGGTGTGTAAGCTTTGTGGCACATCTGATAAATGCGTAATACTATAGTGCAGTAAACTACTTAGGCAAGAGTTCTAATCTTGGTTCTGGCAAATGTAAATGTTTGTGTGCAAGTGTCTGTAGTTATAGAGACATGATTTTGAGCCCATTGGCACTTACTACACTTCTTTCCCCTCCTTAATCACTGCTGCTGATGTCACTCACCTTTAAAGATACCTTTGGATAGTTTTCCAATATGTAAGCTTTGTGGTACATCTGATAAACGCGTAATACTCAAATACAGTAAACAAGTTAGGTAGGAGTTCTAATCTTGGTCCTGGCAAATGTAAAGTGTAGTTGTAGAGCGATGATTTTGAGGCCATTGGCACTTACTACAGTTCCCTTTCCCCTCCTTTATCACTACTACTGATGTGACTCACCTATAAAGATACCTTTGGACAACTCTCAAATGTGTAAGCTTTGTGGCACATCTGATAAATGTGTCATCCTATAGTGCAGTAACCTTGTTAGGTAGGAGATATAATCTTCGTCCTGGCAAATGTGAAAGGGTGTTTGTTTGTGTGAGAGTGTCTGTAGTTGTAGAAACATGCTTTTGAGGCCATTGGTACTTACTACACTTCTCTTTCCCTCTTTTAGTGCTGCTGCTGATGTTACTCACCTTTAAAGATACATTTGGACAGCGTTCAAATATGTAAGCATTGTGGTGCATCTGATAAATGCTTAAACTAGTTGGGTAGGGGTTTGAATCTCACTCCTGTCAAGTGTGTGTCTCTGTCTCTGGTTGTGTGGTTAACATTGTGATCCATTGAGGGGGTGGGTTTTGCTATACTTTTGTGTGGTCCACCCAGCAAGCTACCAAATGTCCACTGTATAGGGCCCACTTTTGTCATAGCTGTGGGCACTCTTCAGTCCTATAATCTGTTTGTCATGTGATATTACTATAGAACAATATGGAGTCCAAAACAAGATATGTGGCCCTTGTAGTCCTGTGATACAATTCCACACTCAGGAATCATAGGCAAACACACTCATCTATTCATTAATTCCTATGTCACTAAGTGCTCTGCAAACTGGCTCACAGATGGATCTCACAGTGTGAAAGCAGTGGACTCCATGTCAGACTGCAAAACAGTCATGAGTGGTGTCAGAATGCCAAACAGTCATGTGTGGAGTACCACAGGTTCCTGTCTTGTGTCCAGTCTTGTGTGTTGTGTGTGGCTCTGTTATCCAGCCCGACAGGAATGAACTGTGGTTAACAACATTTGCAGACAATTGCTAATTGGGGGGTCTGTTTACATCCCCAGATTATGTTAACATCCTGCATAAAGTCACCACTGACACCTCCAACTGTTGCCAGAACACTAGCCTTAGTCTCAATGTGAAGAAATGTGTCCCAGTCCCCTGTTGAATCAATGTGTTGTCCACAAATGACCACATTGGTAGAAGTCCAATAGAGACAGATGTCCTTATAGGAGGTTTGTGAACACAGCTTGACAGCAACCTCTCTTCTGATCACCATACTGCCACTGTGGACAGAAAGTCCTTCCATGTGGCACACTGCATAACTAAGGGTGTGTCATTCAAGAATGAAGAGGTCAATGTCTCCCTCTACTCCCTGCTCATTAAGCCAATCAGCAGGTACAATGGTCCATTTGCCATGTAACTCAGTAGATACATTCAACAACTAGGTAGGCTGCAAGTGTACTTCACATGTACAACCCTAGGCTTGAAACAACTGTCTGATATGGAAAACGACCAAAACCTCCAAGTGTTTACAGTCAGATCTTGGCTACATAGAGGCAATCCCTGCTTGACTGACAATCCCATGTTTGCCCATATGTGTTACAAATGCCACAGCTAGGAAACCCCAGTCTGTATATACCACATGCCATGGATACCTCAACCACATTACCACATTTAACAGAACATGCTTGGGGATAGGTCCATAACCCAGACACTGGCCACATTATGCGACATATGTTGCATACATGTCAATCAAAGCACCTGACTGGACCTCTTCAAGAGAAATTCAGATGAGTGCCCTACTCTTCTCATATCTCCATGGACATTAGCCTGGTACACACCCAGGGACACCTGCACCAATGGACCTCAGTACTGACAAATGTGTCTGTGTGCATTACTGAGTATAACAGTGTTTGTGAGTTTGTAAACTTGTAGTTGAAAATACTTTGAGGACCTTCTCATCCACTACACTGCCCATTGCTATACTTAGAAAGGGCTGCTGCTGTAGTGCACACTAAAGGTACCTTGTGACACCCTTCACCCTATGGTCTACCTTCAGCTTGCAGTACCAGCATAACACTGTTCTACCAATGAGTAGACAGGTGTGGTGTACCCTCTGAGTCCTGGCATATGTGAGTTTTTGTGTGTGTGTGTGTGTGTGTGTGTGTGTGTGTGTGTGTGTGTGTGTGTGTGTGTGTGTGTGTGTATGTGTTTGCAAGTGTGTGTGAGTGTGCATATTTGTAGGAGACAGCATTCTGAGGCCCCATTCTCCAAATACACTGCACATTGCCATACATTAAAAGGGGTGGTGATGTTGCTCACCTTAGGAGAGCCATGAAACAGTCTTCACCCTATTAGCTCTGTGGCCCATGTGATAAATATATATCAATATAATAGCAATAATTGAATAGGCAGGCAAAGGTTTGAATCTCTTTCCTGGTGATTGTGGGTTTGTCATAGCATTATCATGGGTATGAGTGAGTACTATATCAAATGTGGTTGGGATGCTGGGTGTACTATTTTTACACCATGGTACCCCCAGTATATGTCCCAAGGTCCACTGTATGAGGACCGCTGTCACCATCGACCATACAGGTAACTGATGACACTCTCCAGCCCAATAAGGCATGTGCTGTGTGCCAAAACTCTGTAACAGTATGGACTGAATGACGAGATAGGCAGGGCTGCTAACCGCAGGCAAATGTGTGCATGGATTTATCTGTGTTGGTCATTGTGTATATTTCTGTAGTTGATAGTATTTCCTGGCCATTCTCACCCAAGACATCTCCCATTGCCATACTGTGCAAGGCCAGTGGATGTTGTTCACCTTAGAGGAACTGTGGAGCAAACTTCACCCTAATTTTTCCGTGGCATGTGCAATAAATGCAGAGCACTTGAATAGCAAGATCGAGGTAGGTAATGGTTCTAATCTCAGTCATACCAAGTGTGTATGTTTGTGTGTGTGAGATCAGTATTCTGAGCGTGTATGTTTGAGTGACAAATGTGGCCATGGATTGCAGTTTTACACCACTGTACTCCCAGCACATGTGCTGTCCTATGTCCATGTGGCTGATGCCTAACTACCACCACATGCTGTGGCACAGACATCCCACAGTTGACGATTGCCACAATCTCACCCAACCATTTATCTATGACCTCAGAATAATAATGGTGGGCATCTCCAAGATCAAGGATGTTGTCACACATAGCATGAAGAGTTGAATTTGTGACCCTGAGAATATGTCTAGTGTTAGATTTGACACATGCCTGTGCCTCCATGACAGTCCAAAACATGTGTCTGGTGACACCTGATGTGGCAGTTGTGGCAGAGCCATGATGGGCAGCAGTCCACCTATGAGCACCCCTGTCCATCCACATATGTGGAATCTGCTTGTTCTCTGGCTATGGAAGGTGTATAAACTCTATATAGTTCTCTTAGATTTACATGACAAACATGTGTTAACCAAAAAACTGGACTGAAGCAAGGATACATAAAATACTCCACTCTTTTTGGCTCCACCAGAAAACAAGCACAGTTTTAACACTCACAATGAATTAAATGCATTTTCATCCAAGAACCTTCCAGACTTCATTATAAAATACAGAACAACACAAATGCCTGCATTTAAATAAAGACCCACCCACAAGACAATTGTAACTATGCAGTTAAAAAAAAAACATACACACTGACCTTCATAAGGTTAAATATAAAATGTTTAAAACTCTTGTTAAAACTATGAAAAAGATAAGTAAGTGAATATTAAATGCTGTCTGTTAAATACACACATATATGCCACAAATAAATTATAATTTAGCTGTTCTGAGTTTTAACAAGGAAAAAAGGGAAATGTAGTCATTGAGACCTGGATATTTATTTGCCTCCAAGACTACTTCCCAATAGGTTTTCCTGAATGCTAACTTCATTTCCCAAGGGCCTCCTCTGATGTCCCTGGATAATAATTCCAAGACAAAAAAATTAGAATTAGCCCCCTCATATTGTAGTGTGTGCCTAAAAAGTGCATTTTTGGTATTGAACTTTTTGATGTCATTGAGATGTTCATATATACAGTGTTTTAGTTGTCTCTCAGTTTTCCCCACATAAAATCCGTCACACTGACAGCATAAGGCAAGGTATACTATACCAGACGTGTTGCAGTTGGTGTATGTTCTACACACCAGTTTTTTGTTTTTCACCTTAATAAAAGCACTTTCATCATGCATAATGTGGGGACACTGGGGACAGGCACCACACCTACATGTGCTCACTTTTCTGGGAGAAAAAATGGGCTTATACTGATTTTTTTTATGTTATGTCCCTTTCTATAAATGACCTTGAAGGGCTGGTTCTTAAAAACATCCAAATCTGTAAATTCAACAATTTATTCCATTCTTTCTCCAGAATGCCTTTTAAAAAATGGGCATCACCACTAAAATTTGTAACAAAAGCTCTGTTGTAATGAAGATCTGAAGCATGGTCAAATGTCTTTTTGCCCACAGTAAAGGAACCCATACCTAATATTGGGGGCTATTTATCCTGTCTGCCCATAAGTACCTTATTCTTAACATCAAAGCTCAGGGTCCCAGGATAGCCTTTTTCCTCAAACATCCTTGCTACGATGTCGCACTCAGTGTGAAAATCCTCATCTAATGAGGTCATGCAGCTAGCCCTAACCAACTGACCCTTAATGATACCTCTTTTTTGAAAAGCCAGATGGGCACTACAGTACCAAATATAGGAATTTGAAAATGTTTTCTTCCTATAAATTTTGGGTTTAAAACCCCACTCAGTCTTGAGAATAGAAACATCCAGGTATTTTCATCATATCTGAGGTGACCTGATGGGTAAATTCTAAAAACGTAGCAGTTTTTGGTTATCTTGTGTTGTTTTTAGACTGTTTCCTCACTGTTGTTGGTTACTGGTGATATTATGGAGGATTTGGAAGGACACACACCTACTGAGACCCAAATGGGATGTCACCATGGGTCTGAAGTGAGGGAATTTCAAAAACTGATGGGTCAACTTATGCAGTTAGTTGACCTACTCACTCCGATTGGCCAGGGATTGTCAGCCCTGCTTTCGAACATTATCATTCCATGCAATCAGGAAGAGGCAGCAGTTTCTGGCCTTCTGCAGCATTTACGAGGGCTGAAGCAAGTTTCTCAGAAAGGGAGCTTGTCATCTTCAACTTCTCTGGGGTGCAAAGAAGGAGATACACTGGAAAATACACCAATCGTTTTTTGATTGCAGGCGGAGTCAACCCCAGTGATTGAGGAAGATGTTTGTCAGTCACCACAGAGGCCGAATCTTTCATGGGTGGACATAAAAACTTGGCTAATTTACAAGCCATTTTTTCGAAAACCGGAGGCTGTTGCCGTTAATAAACTACTTATGGACGATTATTCTAATTGACTTAACAAGCTATATGATGTTCTTTTAAGGTACAAATCTTTGTCATTAGACAATATGTATTTAAATCAATGTGTTACAGCTGGTATTGTCCCTAAGGGTTTATGGGTATACAAATACCCGAATAATGTTATTGCAGTTTAGGAAAATGGATAGGGACCTGAAGGAATGCAATGATGGTAAACAGTACCCTGTTCTGAAGGTACAGCACAATTCTTTATTACAAAAGGGTGACGGGTATTCAGGTAGTAATCAAAACATGAATGAACATGACTTTCATGATGTGCACAACAACCAGAATTCATCTTTACAAATGCAGAAAGCTGATAATGTAGAACAGGAAAATTAGTTTGTCTGCCCCCCCCCCCCCAATAGGTCTGAAAGAATTAGAAATTTAAACAACCATCAGGGCAACCATTGTTACAGGGAACTGGGATACCAGAAGGGAGGGGGACACCCCAGGTACTGGAGATGAATGGTGATTTAATGATCATAAGTGAAAACAATGTCTTTAGCTATTCCGGTTTCCATATTTTCAACTACAGTGATGTGATAGTTAACTTGGACTTTTTAAAATGGTTCATGAAAGAATTTAAGTTTATTCCAACACAGAAAAGTAACCTTTCAGATGTCATAATAGATATCAAGATGTTCGTGCATAAATTGAATTCAGAGCACATTTTTGGGCAGGGGGTTCTGACAACACAGACCACAGTTCCCAAGAAACTTAGTACTTACAACCCCCCCTCCATCCTCAGCTTAAAAATTTGGAACAGGTTCTTGAAAGAGAAGTGTGTCATATGCACCCTCATAATAAAATAACCCACAATCTTCCTACGGAAGAACAAACATTATTATGAGACCTGTGTTCTAACCCCAATGTGAGGGTGATAGAACCAGACAAGGGATGGGGGAATTGTACTAATGGATAAGATCCTGTATGAAGGCAAGATGCAAACTATTTGGAATGATGAAACCAAATATAGCTTGGTTTCTCTTAATGAGATTAATATTTTTTATCACAAAGTTGATTTTGCCCTCAAGGACTTGCTTGATCAAGGTGTTATTGATTATTCAACCTATGCATATCTGGAAAACAACAAATCTAGGGTATCATCCATTTTTGGAATACTCAAGGTACATAAAAGTACCCAGGATCTGCCCTTGAGACCCATTGTGGACTCAGAGGGTTCGAAAACTGCTCCACTGGAGTTCTTTCGGCAGGAGTGTGGGGTGGCCATGGGTGCCAATTGTGCTCCCACATATGCCAATATTATTTTGGCTATGTGAGAGTGCAAATTCATTTTCAACTGTACATTTTCAATATGTTGGAAGATGTACAAAAGATTTCTTGATGACATTTGTCTTTTTTGGGGGGACACTATACAAAAGTTGGACGAATTCATGGGTTATTTGGCACAAACTACTATGTTTTTAGAATTTTCCCATCAGGTTACGTCTGATATGATGAACTACCTGGATGTTTCTATTTTCAAGACTGAGGGGGTTTTTAAACCCAAAATTTAAAGGAAGAAAACTTTTTCAAATTCCTATATTTGGTATTGTAGTGCCCATCCGGCTTTTCAAAAAAGAGGTATCATTAAGGGTCAGTTGGTTAGGGCTAGCCACATGACCTCATTAGATGAGGATTTTCACACTGAGTGTGACATCATAGCAAGGATGCATTAATGTTTGACCAGGCAGAAGGACATGACCCAACTATTTTCAAAAAGGCTAGTATTTTCAACCCCCTCCCTCCATCCAGCCTTGCAGGTATTTGAGGAAACATGTGCATCGGATTTATATGCTTTGAGTGTTGATAAAAATATTAAGAGAAAGTATTCATTTAAAATGAACTTAACTATGAGGGAAAAGCAAATCTTGGATGATTTAACAGCTGATAGGGAAATTCGAATTATGAAACCCGACAAGGGGTGTGGCATGGATTTAGTTAACACCTTTGACTATTCTAGTAAAATTTTGAGTATTTTGGGTGATATTAATGTGTATATTCTGATATCTATGAATGAAATTAATATTTCATACAGAAAACTATATTTAGCCATTGAAGAATTTATTATTGATAATAGGATGGATGAAAAGATAGGTACTATGTTGACCATTAAAAACCAAGACTAGTCACCTTCTTTGGTATCCCAAAGATTGATAAAAGCACTACTGACCCACCCTATAGGCCAATTGTCTCAGGAAAAGGGTCTAAGACATATGCTATTGCATCCTTTGTAGACCATACACTTAAGCATATTCCTAATGAATACGAGCATACGTTAAAGAATTCATGGGATTTTTTACTGAGCTTAACTTTGCAACCATATGAAGGTGAAGTATATTTTCTGACCATTGACGTGGTCGATTTGTTTACGTGCATCCCAATGGATGAGGGTTTAGACTATTTCTGGTTATTATTGAAATAAAAAAAGTCTACCTTGAGCTTTGACATTGACTTGCTGGTAGAACTTATGAGGATGGTCCTGGAAAACAACTTTGTGTATCTTGAGGGAGAAACCTTTAAACAGGTTAGAGGGGTAGCTATGCAGCCATTTATGCTAACCTAGTTCTCCTACAATGGGAACTTCAGTATGTGTTCCCTTCTGAACTTTGGAAAAACATAAAGTTGTATCGACGTTTCCTGGATGATTTATTCATCATTTGGGAAGGATCTGTGGACACCATCCTTGATTTTCCTGAATTTTTGAACTCCACTACTAACTTGTTAAAATTTATGTTTAAATTTGATCACAGTGGGATAGATTACTTGGACATGAGGTTAGATAAAACTAATGGGGGATTGAAGTCAAGAATCCATAGAAAGAACACCTTTACTAATTCTTACCTTCCTTACACAAGTGACCACCCTTGGAAACAAAAAAGGAGTATTATAAAGAGCCAAATGGTGAGAGCGGCCAGAATGACTTCTGAGTGGAGTGATTTTTTTAGCAGAAATAGAATTTATTTCTGACCTATTTTATTCAAGAGGTTACCCTGACTGGTTAATCAAGCAAGTATCGGAAGAAATTATAAAGGGATGGGGTACCAGGTACCCCCCATTTTGGGGAAAATATTGGTGCCTACAACAGTTGAAGTAGCTACTGGTGAACAAGCCTTTAAAAGGGCTTTAGTTTTACGACATAGTACTATAACTAAGGAAGTTAAGGACTTAGTCCAGATGAACTGGAAGATGTTAAAACATAATAAAGATATAGTACACAAAGTGGGTGAGGAGCCAAACTTTGTTTTTTAAAACAGGAACAAATTTGAAAAAGCTTTTTGAAAGTAACGGCTATAGGAATTTAACCCCGCCAGACAAGGGGACTAGTAGGTGTGGTAGGTGTGGGTACTGTAAATATATTTTGGAAGAAGTACCCATTACTTTAAAAAACTATGGGAACAGTAAGATTTATTTTAAGAAGGGCAATTGTTTCACTAAAGGTATAGTGTATTTAGCTCTGTGTAAGGATTGCCCAAGTTTCTATGTATGGAAATCAGAGAGGGCATTGAATAAACGTATTTATGAGCACCTATACAGTATTAGAAAAGGAAACACAAACAATGCACTAAGTAAGCATTTACAAATAGAGCCTAAACGCACAGGGTTTCGTTTTGGAATTCTTGAACAAGTTCCATTGGACCCTAAGGGGGGTGATTGGGAAAACTGGTTATGTTGTAGGGAGACCTACTGGCAATTAAGAATGAATGCCACCCATCCCCCAGGACTAAACGACTACATTTCTATTAAGTCTTACTTAATAAAAAAGGCAGAGAATTTATGATAACAAAAATTGAGAGACTATAAATAATGTTATATGTAGTTTGTACTTCATATGTACTTCATCTGTTTTTTGAACAACTTAAATGTACATCACGGTACATAAACTCTAGGTTTTGTTTTAAACATGTTTAAAGATGTTATACATGATTTTGAATATTTTTAAGAATTATAACTATTTTATTTATTTTTATTTTATTGTAGTTATGTGGTAGGACCATCTTAAGTTACTTTGTTGTTAATATTATGAACGTGTTTAGAGTATTGAGGTGTGTGCTTTCACTTTAAATTATGTGGAAAAGTTTCTTTTGGCGCCTTTTTTTAAATTTAGGTATTTAAAGGTGGCTAATTGATATACTGACTGTTTTTGCACTTGAAAAAGCCCTACAATTGAGATAGGGTGAAAGCGCTTGTGATATTTGGCTTAATAAACAGTTTTGGACATTCACTCCTGTCTGCTGGTATGACCGTTTCTTTTGAATTATATATTTGTTTGTAGCTGTTATGGTGGTAATTTGGTCTTTGGAACACCGCCTAAAAAAGTATAGGGGTGGCAAGAGCCTTGGCCAGCATCCAGAAGCCCAGGGGTGACAGATGTAGGCCATCTCTGGCAAAGCATTGAGGTCTGTCATTCATGTCATCCCAGACAGGTATATCTATATATATATATATATATATATATATATATATATATATATATATATATATATATCTTCTTCTTCTTTTGGCTACTCCCATCAGGGGTCGCCACAGCAGATCAACTGTTTCCATTTTTTCCTGTCCTCTTCATCTTGTTCTGTCACACCAACCACCTGCATGTCCTCTCTCACCACATCCTTAAACCTTATCTTAGGCCTTCCTCTTTTCCTGTTACCTGGCAGCTTCATCCTTAGCATCTTTTTCCCAATATACTCTGCATCCCTCCTCAGCACATGTCCAAACAAATGTAATCTTGCCTCTCTGGCTTTGTCTCCAAACCTTCCAACCTGGGCTGACCCTCTAATATACTTATTCCTAATCCTGTCCATCCTTATCACACCCAGTGCAAATCTTAACATCTTCAACTCTGCCACATCAAGCTCTGACTTCTGCCTTTTTGTCAATGCCACTGTCTCCAACCCATATAACATAGCTGGTCTCACTACCCTCTTGTAGATCTTCCCTTTCACTCTTACTGGTACTCGTCTGACACAAATCACTCCTGACACTCTTCTCCACCCACTCCATCCTGCCTGTACACTCTTATTCACCTCTCTTCCACACCAACCATTACTCTGAACGTTTGATCCCAAGTATTTAAACTCATCCACCTTTGCCACCTCTACTCCCTGCATCCTCACCATTCCTCTATCCTCCCTCATTCACACACATATATTCTTAGTCCTGCTAACCTTCATTATTCTTCTCTCTAGAGCATATCTCCACCTCGCCAGGGTCTCCTCTACCTGTTCCCTACTCTCACTACAGACCACAATGTCATCTGCAAACATCATAGTCCACTGGGACTCCTGTCTGATCTAGTCTGTCAACCTGTCCATCACCATTACAAATAAGGAAGGGCTCAGAGCTGAACCTTGATGTAATCCCACCTCCACCTTAAATGCATCTGTCACTCCCACCGCAGACCTCACCGCTGTCACACTACCATCGTACATATCCTGTACCACTCTTACATACTTCTCTGACACTCCCGACTTCCTCATACAATACCACAACTCCTCTCTAGGCACCCTGTCATATGCTTTCTTTAAATTCACAAAGACACAACTCAAATCCTTCTGACATTCTCTGTACTTCTCCATCAACACTCTCAAAGCAAACATAGCATCTGTAGTGTTCTTTCCTGGCATGAAACCATACTGCTGATCACTAATCTTCACCTCCCTACTTAACCTAGCTTCCACTACTCTTTCCCATAACTTCATGCTGTGACTGATCGGTTTAATCCCTCTGTAGTTACTACAGCTCTGCACATCACTCTTATTCTTAAAAATCGGTACCAAAACACTTTTTCTCCATTCCTCAGGCATCCTCTCACTTTCCAAGATTTTATTAAACAATCTAGTTAAAAACTCCACTGCCATTTCACCTAAACACCTCCATGCTTCCACAGGTATGTCATCTGGACCATCAGCCTTTTTGTTCTTCATCCTCTTCATAGCTATCCTTACTTCCTCCTTGCTAATCCACTGCACTTCATGATTCACTATCCGCACATCATCCAACCTTCTCTCCCTGTCATTCTGTTCATTCATCAACCCCTCAGAGTACTCTTTCCATCTGCTCAACACACACTCCTCGCTTATGAGTACGTTTCCCTCATTATCCTTTATCACCCTTACCTGCTACACATCTTTACTAGCTCGGTCCCTCTGTCTAGCCAATCGGTACAGGTCCTGTTCTCCCTTCTTAGTGTCCAACCTTTTATACAACATATGCCTTATCCTTAGCCTTCACTACCTCTCTCTTTGCCATGCATCTCATCTCCTTATACTCTTGTCTACTTTCTTCATCTCTCTGACAATCCCACTTCTTCTTCACCAACCTCTTTCTCTGTATTCTTTCCTGTACTTCTTCATTCCACCACCAGGTTTCCTTGTCCTCTTCCTCTTTCCAGATGTCACACCAAGCACCTTTCTAGCCATCTCTCTTACTAGCTCTGCTGTAGTTAGCCAGCTATTCGGTAACTCTTCACTGCCACCCAGTGCCTGTCTTAAGTCTTCCCTGAACATCACCTCAAAATTACCATTTTTCAATTTCCACCACTTGATCTTTGGTGCTGCCCTCACACTCATCCTCCTCTACTTGATCAAAAATGTCATCCTACAAACCACCATCCTATGCTGCCTAACTATACTTATATATATATATATATATATATATATATATATATATATATATATATATATATGTGTGTGTGTGTGTGTGTGTGTGTCACTATGTTTCATAAATATGTTTCAGCACACACACACACACACACACACACACACACACACACACACACACACACACACACACACACACACGCACACACACACACACACACACACACACACATACAAAAAAAAAATATATATATATATATATATATATATATATATATATATATACATATATGGTTCCCCTTCACAAAGTCGAACTTTCAGAAACTCAAAATGCATATGGCCGAAGGCATATGCTCGAATTTCTGAAGCTCGACTTCAAGAAAGAGAGCTGAAAAACAGAAAAATGTAACACAACAAAGTGTTTCTGCAGGGGGGGCAAGCCCCCCTGCACCCCCCACTCCCCCCGCTACTTATTTATTCCAACTCTGAAATCGCACTACAGCGCAGAATGGGAAATCTCCCGTTCTGAGCTGTATGCCATTCCCCATTCAGTCGAGCTTCCACAATTTCGAGCATATGGTCTCGACCATATGACTTTCAAGATTGTGGCCGTTTGACTTTGTGACGGGGGACTATATATATATATATATATATATATATATATATATATATATATATATATATATATATATATATAATTATGAAGATAAATAAAAGTATATATATATATATATATATATATATATATATATATATATATATATTTATATATTTATATATATATATATATATATATATATATATATATATATATATATATATAATATGGATTCACTTTATAATCCCGAAATCCTGAAATACCGAATCTCAGAATTTCGAGACCATAAAGCCAAAAGCTCTAAATAACGAAATCCCAAAAACGTGAATTTTGAAATCACGAATCTTACACTAACCCAGACACCACACACGTACAGAAACATACACCTTCACCCCACACACAAATACACAAACCTACACTACATACAAGCAGGGGGGCAAGTCCCCCTGCACCCCCTACTTAAATATACTAACTCCAAGGTCGCACTACAAAAACACATGAAAACATCACCACACACTTACATTCTCCTTTCACACACACATCACAGTCACAACACACACTGACATGCACTAAAACCCTAAACAACACCCTTAAACATACATTCTTACCTTAACTTCCATTCAAACACTGCAACACCAGAAGCACTACTTCAACATCTCCGAATGTCTGGATTTTGAAATTCGTGCTTCTGGGGTTTCGGTATTTAGAACTTTCGGCTTTATGATCTCGGGATTCTGAAATTCGGTATTTCAGAATTTCGAGATTATAAAGTGTTCCGATATATATATATATATATATATATATATATATATATATATATATATAAACATTCTACAAATATATCAAATTATAAGATAGATAGGTATAGATACATTTAGATAGACAGATATGTATATATAGATATGTATATATGTCTATATACAACACATGAATGTTTCCACAGAGCTTTCTCACTATTATTGTATGCCTCTATTGCATGATATGTTTGAAAAAGCAAGAGCAATGCATGGAGCTCAGATGGTGCAGTGGTATATCCTCTGACTCCAGTTTATAGGGTCCTGGGTCCAAGACTAGGAGCTGACATTTTTTTCCATTAATGTTAAATAACCAGACTGCATGATATGTTGGGAAGAACATCCAAATGTTTTGCATCTCGCATGGCTTACTGGTTAATTGCTTTGACTATGGGCTTCTGGGTTCAAGACTCAGCACTGATGTTTAATAACCAGAGTGCATGATATGTTAGGAAAAACATTGTACATCTCAAATGGCTTAGTGGTTAAGTATCACCACTATGGTGTATGGGGTCTTGGGTTCAAGACCTGCAAGGGTTGCTGATTTTGTTGTTACATTTTAAACTTTATTGCAGAGGGGGAATAAAATGAAAAAATAAAAATATGTGTTTTGATTATTTTACTAGGGGTATGGACATTGCTTTCTGCACCATTATCTGTGGGGGTAGCTGTGTGAACATTGATAATATGACAGGGGCTGTGCATTACCTTGTACTCGCGCACATTCTGGGAAAAGCATATAATTATGGGGGAACAAATAGGGACAGATTTTAAATATTGCTGTTACATACTTGGGAATTTATCATGTGCTTTGCTGTTTTACTATTTTTTTTTCTCCACGGATACTAACAGTAGTGTCTGCAGACAGACACTCTCACTGCTGTTGACTTCCATACAGGGGGTGTGTATATTGTGAGAGCTCTGCTCTTAGACACACACCCCTGTGCTCATACACAGATCCGTGTCCATGTAAGAGCTGAGCAGTGCAACTTAATTGATATTCAAGGCACTCTGCTGCTATACACAGACATGAACATGTTGGAATAATGCCATTGTGACACAGAGCTTCGTGAATCCGGGGGATATTAAGTTCTGTCAATCATGTCATCCCAAGCAGAGAGATACCGGTCCCCTGAGAATGACACAAAACACGTAAGCCAATGTTGCAGTCAATCATCTGTTGATAGTACTGCAGCATCATTCTGGATGATGGCTGTATACTGCTTGCAGCTACTGTCACACCTGCCTGGACCACATAATCAGAGAGTTCAACAATGTCTCCTGTCGTGTAGTCCAGGGAGGTGTGCCACAGGTTATTCACACCCAAATGGATACAATTTGATACTCGTAGTTGTTGTGGAGTCCCATGACTGGTTTTGTCATGTGTTGGATGCTGGCATGTGATAGATATTTGGCTGTTACCTGCTCCATATTCAACTTAGTGAGTGGGATATGTGAGTGCCTCAGTAGTCAGTTACCCATGTGCACTGTATTGTGCAATGTGGTTAGCCTTAGGAGCTTTGGTTGAGGGGCACACTGTGTAGGTTAAATATGTGTCCCTTGGCATGTGCCATGTCATGGTGTCTGAGTGGGTGTCTGTCTTGCTGGTCTGTGCTATTTGGGTAAATGTTTATTGAGTGCCTCTGTGAAGGTGGGTGTTTGACTTTTCACTGTATGGCATGGCTGTTAAAGTGGGTGCCTTGGTGAACTATGTGTTTCACATGGTGTGGTGCAGGTGCTGATCTTATCCTCTTGACCTGCTAGTCCAGTCTTTGCTGGAGAGTACATATGTCCACATTGGGAGATATACGGGCAACTCCCTCAGTTCTGAGTGTTTGGAGTTTAGAAGAGAGGGTTGTCTGTGTACATGAGATAGTTGCAACAGTGCCTCAGAATGGACAAGTGCACCAGGGTAATGGGCAACAGCATAGAAAACTGCCCTGCAATCATGCTGGGAGGGGTAGACATAACTAGTAAGTACTGGGGCTACTTCTGTGATGAATAAGTACTGCTGATGGCTCCCAGCTATGCCACACTTATTGATACATTAACCTGGTGAAGTGCCAAGCCATAATGTCATTGGAAGTACAAGGCAGAAAGAACTACTACAATGTAAGGGTGGAACAAAAGGCAGACTTACTGCCATTTGTAATACTGTACCTCAGGTGTGCAATTATCAGCAGGTTTGGCCATATGAAAGTTCAGTAAGCTTTGCAGTGCATGCTGTAATTGTGAAATGCTATAGTAGACATAATTAGATAGGGAGGAGTTCTAATCCCAATACTGGCAAGTGAGTGTGTGTGTGTGAGAGAATCATGAAGTGTGTGGGTTATACCAGTTTGATTTGTGTACCACTCTGTAATTGTCCCATCACCCAACTTTACTAGGCCTGCTGATGTCATTCACCTTAGAAGTTACTTTGGACGAGGAGAACACATGTAAGTTACGTGATGCATAACTGCATAATACTGTCATAGAAATAACTAGACAGATTCTATTCTTAGTACTGGCAACTGTGTGTGTGTGTGTGTGTGTGTGTGTGTGTGTGTGTGTGTGTGTGTGTGTGTGTGTGTGTGTGTGTGTGTGTGTGTGTGTGTGTGTGTGTGTGTGTGTGTGTGTGTGTGTGTGTGTGTGTGTGTGTGTGTGTGTGTGTCTGTTCCTTTGGCCAAAGATCATATCCTGTTTGGCTGATAGCATTTTGATTTGTGTACCATCCATGCCTGTTTACCATCTCCTGATAGCATTACCTTATATAGCGTGGTAATGGCATCTGCCTCACATATAGCATGTTAGACCATTGTACAGGCCATTTCAGTCATCTGTACAGATGTCTATGGGATATCCAGATGTTTAGGTTCATAGGTTCATAGGTGTGTACTGGGCTAATGATCCCAGAGCCTTTGCAAGCCTAGCCAGAGGATTACCCTGTCATTGTTCTACCTGACATTATTTCCCAGTGCCCTTATGGAGTAGAGCCACTGCAGTGATCCCTGTGGTGAATTCTCTATTTCCCATCCATTCATCAATTTCTCTTGAAGAGGGCCAGTGAGGTGCTCTGATTGACATGTATGGGACGTCTAGTCTCTAGCATGGGCAGTCTCTGGGTTATGCACCCATCCTTCTGGCATGTTCTGTTGATTGTGGTAATGAGGTTGAGGTCTCTGTTAGCATGTGATGTGGAGGGACTGGGATATCCTTGGATGTACCATTTATAACAGAGCTGGGTCAGACATGGCTATATAGGGCAAGCAGAGATCACATCTAAGTAGGCAATATGAGACAGAATAGTTGGAGTGTTTTGAGTCTGTCCTTATAGGATGACTGTTCCAGGCCTAGGATCATCTTTGTGAAGTACGTTTGCAGCCTCTGCAGTTGTTGCAGGTGTCCATTGAGGTACATGCAAATGGGGAATTGTACCCGATGATTGGCCTAATGAGGGAAGGGTAGGGGGAGACAATGACCCCCTACTTTCTGGATGCAAAACCATTAATAATCAGATGCTCCACATAGAAGATCTGTCTGCCCACAGTAGCAATGTGGTGGTCAAATGAGAGGTTGCTGTCAACCTGTGTTCACAGATCTCTTGTAATGCCTTCTGTGTTCAGTGGACTACCATCGACGCGATGATTTATGGAAACTGAGTTGTGCACAAAGGGGATGTTGACACATATGTGGCCATTGAGCTTCAAGCCATGCTTCTGACAGCATACGTTGGTCTCAGTGAAGCCTTTCTGCTGGATGTCAACATCAGCTGGGTAGTTAATAATAGCTCCCAACATGCAATCATCTGCAAACTTTGTCAACCAGAGTACCCTTGTGATGGCCTGCACTTCAGAGAAGTAGATACCAAACAGGGGAGGAAATGGGACCAAACACTGTGGGACCCCATTCATGACTGGTCACCAGTCTGACTTGGAGTCAGCTACTTTCACACCGTGGGTCTATCTGTGAGCCAGTTTGCAATCAACATAGTGATATAGGGGTTGATCCCTACCTTAGTGGGTTTTCTATGATTCCACAGTGGGTTATGGTATCAAAGACCTTGGCCAGATCAAGGTAGGCTGTATGACCAGCTTGACATCATCCACAGCTCTGGTGACTGACTCAAAGAAGTTAACCAGGTTGAGCAGGCATGATCTACTCTCCACAAAACCAAACTGTGTAGGATCCAGACTTTGGAGATCCCCTATATCCTTGTTTAGTAGGTTCATGATGATGTGTTCCATAGCTTTGCATATCAGACTCATCAGGCTAATGGATTGATAGTTTCCAGGGTCTGTAGTCACTTCTACTTTGTGGAGAGGGATGATTGTAGCAGGGCACCATTTGGTAGGGGCAAAGCCAGAGATGAGGCTGTAATTGAACAGGGCACATAGGTGTGGTACCAGGTCACTCTGTAGTTTGTGTAGAACACAGCCAGGGATATTCTCAGGTCCCATAGAAGATGTATTCCTGGCCTTGGACAGTGTTATTTTAACCTGTGCAGCAGTAATACTGGGTGTCTGGCAATCTACTGGCATTGTGATTGGTCCTTTGTGGGGGTAAGAGGGTTAGGTTGGCACTGAATCTGTCTGCCAGTATATTGGCAATATCTGTTGGCTTGGTATAGGAGGTACCATTGTGGAGTAGCTCAGAGCACATCTGGGTATTGGCGTGGAGATTATTCACATAACTATTGAAGGCCTTGTGTCTGTCTTTCCTATCTGCTGCAATTCTGTCTTCATAACTAGCTCTAGAGGATTTGATGAGTAATCTCAACCTTTTGTTTAGGCCATTAAGTGAGTTATTCCAGTCGTGGGACTTCAACTTTTTCCACATCAGTTTATTTGTTCTGTTGTCGAGTTTGTGTATGGCAGGGGACCACCACACTGGCTTCCTCTTTTGGAGGACAGCATCTTGGTTCTATTGGTCATGGTGAACTCCATGCATATGTGTATGTGTTCATACAGTGCATTGTTGCATGATCTGCTGGTCATGCAACTATTCTTCAGTTGTATGGGTGCCATGAACTTAGCCACTTCTATTTTAAGGAGCCAAAGGTTAGCTTTGGATGTGTTTGTTATGGTGGTTACCTTTGCAGGAGGGGGGTGAGGGATGTTGATTCCCAAGGTGATTAGTTTGTGGTTGGACATACACCTCAGTATTTTGAAGTGTGGACCCAACAAGGTCATGTATGTCACCACATACATCAGGGAGAGTTGCATCCACCAACCTGAATATCTGTGTGTAATGGTGTTCACTATGTGCCTGTGCATCCATGACAGCCTGGAATATGCATCTGATGACTACTTTTGTAGCACTTGCAACAGTGGCCCAACAAGGAGCGTTCTTCCTGCAAGCACCCCTGTCCATCCGCCTGTGTGGGACCTTGCCTGCACTCTGGCTATGGCCAGTATCTACTCTCGCACCTGCCATAGTCACCACACTAGCCTATTCAATGCCAACACCTGTCAACTGTCTATCATCTGTGGCCACTGATGACAGGGTATGTGTGGGCACTGTCACTGTGTGCAGTGATGCTGTGCACAAGGGTGGGATGCCAAGTAATGGCACAGATTCAGACCCTGACAACCTCACCTGTACCTCAGTATTCCTATCATCATTGGCAGAGTCTGCAGA
The DNA here is from genome assembly GCF_019279795.1 of Protopterus annectens. Lineage (NCBI taxonomy): Eukaryota > Metazoa > Chordata > Ceratodontiformes > Protopteridae > Protopterus > Protopterus annectens. The sequence goes on along the minus strand of NC_056726.1, from coordinate 64,124,990 downwards.
GATATTGACATTGTTTCAAAAGGGGGAAACCAGACCCCATGGCCACCTGTGAGAGGAAGGCAACATATGTACATTAATACCTGCACTTTGTTGTTGGCTGGTATATACACACACACACATACACACACACACACACACACACACACACACACACACACACACACACACACACACACACACGCACACACGCACACACACACACACACACACACACACACACACACACACACACTCACTTAAAGGTGAGGTGGCACATATCTGTTACACAGATCACACATTACCCATGGTGACATGCATGACACACAGCTGTCAACATCATGCATTGCAGGCAGTTGTACAGCATGTAACTGACAATATAGAGCTCTGTTATATGTGAATAGTGTTAGTGTGTGATGGTCGTTCCCCAGCACAAACTGCAGCCATGTACACATCATTGCTGTCCACCTGTATAGCACAGTAGCAAGTACTACAGACCATACCTCACAACTCTACATATCCTCACAGGATGTGTATCAGTCTGGCTCATATGTCTGCTCTATTTCTCATAACCCCTGTGTTTCTCTGTGACATACATGGAATGATCTGAGGAGTGACATCGCTGATTAATGACATACATGTGAGTGTCAGATCTGAAAACGAGCAGTGAATGTATGGTCACACAATCCCTGTTACACCACCAGCCTTGTAAGCTTACAGTGGATATGGTAAGTGTACACAACCCTGTTAACATGTCATGTTCTTGTAATATAGAGGATGAGACCACAATAATGCATTCAAATATGTCACCCACCTTCCATGTGACATATGACCTGTACAATCCAATCAATAAACAAATATGTGATACGTGTAAAATATGATTACTGCAATATGTACAATATGTTGATTGCATATGTGTGCACACTCTTAAAATGATAAGTTGTTGAAGCACCTTGTAAGTGGCTTACAGCATTCACTCTTCTTGTGAAGGTATCTATCAGCATGGCACATCCTGACTTGGCATTATTTGGCCATTCTTCCATGCAGAGGTCACCCAACTCTGTCAGAATGCAAGGGCAGCTCATGTGCACAGCCCTCATCAGGTCACACTATGGTTTTCTCATTGGTGTAGGTCTAGGTTCTGGCTGGGTCAATCCATACCCATGTTTGTGTTCAGGTGGAGCCATTCTTAGGTAGGTTTGGATGTATGCTGCAGTTCTTTGTCATGCTGAAGGCTGACACACCTCCTCATCCACAGCAATCTTGCAGATGCCTGATGGATTTTGGGCAGAAGTGGGTGTTAATAGGAATTGCTCAGAATTCCCACCACCATAACTACAGGCCCTGTTCTGTCTATGGAACAGCAGCCCCACAGCAGGCTGCTGCCACCAGTGTGATTCACCATGGGGATGTTGGTGTTCAAGTTATGAGAGGTGTTGCTTGTGCACCACACATACGTGTTGGTATTGTGGATGTGATGTTGATCCCTAGTCTCATTACACCATAACACATTTTCACACCTGCCTTTGGGAGACATATGATGTGCTGTATTGCAATTTGTATCCACCCCTGGCTGTTTTTGGTGTGTGGATATGCTTCCATCTTCTGACCCTACCACATAGGCCAGAAGTATGCAGAATAGAGGAGAGTGTTTTCACAGATAGTACAGAACACCAGTATTAGCAAGGAGTTCCTGCAACTCCCTCGGTGTTGTTGTATGTCCCCTGACAACCTCCATGGCCAGGTCTTGACATGTGTTGTCATCATTTTTTTAAGGGACATCAGGTTCTTGTAAACAGTAATATTGCCCCATGTTCACTCCACCTTTTGACAACTGTCTCCACTGTGACCCATGGTGTTTGCACTGCTGTGGTAATGTTGTCGTACCCCACACTTGACTGATATCTTTCAAATATGAGATCCCTTTGCTGCATTGTACGCTGTCTACAAGCCATGGCTGTTGTTGTTTCAGGCAACTGAGCATATGTCATGGTTATTCCACTTGGACAGCAGACTGTTATTTGATGAAGGTCAGAGCGTCTTTACTTAATGGCTGTTGTGTACCCAAGCAGACTGTATGCTGTCAGTAGATCACAAGCTACTGCAATAACATATTCTTTGAAGGGTGTGCACACATATGCATCCAGCATATTGTGAGGTTTGTATATTCCATATTTGGTGGCCAACAGATTGATTGTTAGTACAGGGTTTGTTCATGTCATAGGTCACATTACAGTTTTGAAAAGATGAGTACTGACATATTGTGGTCTCAATTTGTATAGACATTACAAACACATGGCATCTTAACAGGGGTGTGTACACTGTTTATCTCCACTATATGACAGTAATGTGTCACACGTGTCCTTATTTTAGGGCTGTTTGTCCACCCATTGTGTTGCTCTCTGTCCAGACATCTTGCACTGACAGGCCATACTACAGGGATGATACATTCTCATCAGATAGGCCCCTGTGGGGACCACTGTGATGCAATGCAGTTTACCCCAACACAGGTGAACATGCACATAAAACAATATGGCTATGAGTGACAGTTGTGTGCATGGTATACTGCATGGCCTTCACATGCCTGGGGTATTGGCAAACCACAACAGTACAATTGCATACTCACCAGCTGCAGGCTGACATCCTACATGCAGCCAGGAGGGACCTAGGTAGTTGTGTGAGGGGAGTATGGTCAGCAGACCCACAGGTGGCATTAGTACAGGATGGATGCAGCATGTGTGCGCATGAAACAGTACAGCCCCCAATACTACACAATTTGGTGTCCTTTACCATAGATGTGCACATCTGTGCATTAGAAATCCCCATCCACAACTGCAATCTGACCTAACACATGTACGTAGATACTCTACAATTACAAGTATGTCTGCTACACTAGTCTAGTAATCTACACTGGGGCCTTACCTGTGCACTCCTGGTCCAATGTCTGGGTGCCAACCATCTCCAGTATGTGGGGGGGGGTCTGTACTCTGCTGATGTACTGGGATGGGTGCCCCAAGGTACCAGTGGAGCTCCCTGGTGGATGCCAGTGGGGCTGCAAGGCCAGGTCCATGCCTGTGGCTGTGCAGTCCCTGGCCACCACAGCAGTCCATTGCCAGGCATGGAGTATGAGGTCACTTTCACAATGCCAGACTTGCTCGTATGTACATGCGTGCAGGCCAACATCATTTACCCTGTGGATAAGGTCGGCCCACAGCCCAGTCCTCTCCTGCAGATGTTGCTGGCTCTAGCCAAAGATTATGGCATGGTTGTGTAGTATGGCTTCTATGATTATAATTGTCTGAGCCGCTGAGAATGTTGACCTTTGCTGATGCAACATTGCACCTGGGTGACATAACAAGGGAGACACATCACAGGATCTCATACATTTGGCAAACATATGTACAGAACCTGCACATCTACATTGAATGCCAGTAGCCACAACTCACAAACACACCATACCCCTGTAACATATCAGTGCTGTATCTGTGTGCATTAAACTACTGGCCCTGAGGTGTCATATTCCCCCTAGTGAGGCCTACTTAATTTTCTACTCCTGTACTCCTCATTCATGTCTGTGTCAAGGGATGACATTGGCCATCTTCCATGTGGATGTGGTGTGGATGGTGCCAAGCCTTGTTGTGACTATGGTGTGTAATGTTGCTGGGTACACATGCCTAAATTCATGTAGGATGCAGACGGGGATGTTATCAGGTGCCATGGATACCTACATCTGTTGCATTTCAGTCGGCAATATGTACCTACTCACTGGTGATGAGGGGAGGGGTGTGGGTGCTGTGCATATCCAGCTATTGTGCTGCTGAGCCAGGGGTGATGTTTGCCCTAAACCTATCTGCAGCAGGTTGCCTATAGCTATGTTGTGTGTATATGTGGCCTGATTGGCCACCATTACAGGATGGGCTGGTATGTGGCCTCAGATATTGCAGACATATGTGAAGATGGCCTTGTGATTGGCCTTGGTGGATGTGTCCAATTTGTACTCATAGTTAGCCTTACAGTACTCCACCTGTGACCTTATATGCTTGATCAGACAAAGGCTGACTTGATGCCAGGTTGGTGTGTGCTCCTGATTTGGCCTTTATAGCCAATCTAGGGACCAAGTGTGTGGTTTGTGCATTGCTGCATTCCACCACAAGCATTCATCCTACCTTGAGGGGGTTGATTTTATCCTGTCAGGTACTGCTGAGGCTATAGAGCTATGTAGGTTCTCACATAGTATTGTGCTGTGGGCCTGGTCACAGCTGCCAGTTCTACCATATGGGATGTCCTTCATGTGGGCCTTCCCCATTTACCTGGCCTGTGCAGGGGACATTACAGAGGTGTGGGGGCTACAGCTTCACTTACAGTAGGTGGAATTACCTCACAGGACAGGACATGTGGAGACAGTCCAGCAACATTGGGGACAATGCTCCAGACTTTCGTAAAACTTATATGTCATTAAAGTTGTTATACACATAGGGGGTTGCTACATTGACAGGGTTTGTCTTGACATGCATTTACTGGGTGACTTGACATCTGACAGTGATATGCCTCTGACATAGCTCTCATCTGGTATGTTGTCCACTGACTGGCCAGATGTTTGCCTATTATATTTGGTCTGTTCCTCAACCAACATCTGTTTTGCAGGGTTGGTAGGATCATGTGAGGATTGTAGTCAGTACATGTTGTCATCCATTGGTGTTCCACACATCATTTCCTTCAGGGATGTGATGTTACAAGAAAACATGTAACAGCAGCTACTGTCTCAATTTGTAACACCACTATGTGTGATATGTCCCTCTTTCCAGCCCCCTGTCCCATATGTATGCCATGCATTGTACAGATGTCCTGCACTATGAGGTGCAGAGTTATGGTATATCATTAATCACCAAATGCACACCAGTTAGCATGACAATGACCTGGCAGACTCCTGGCCATGATATGCAGCGGTAGCCAGGGTTATGCATCAACACCCTGGTAATTCTGTGGAAATCTGCATCTTTCTGGCCATTGTGAACAGACTGACAAGATTGTGTAGCAGTGTTGTGTGTTTATGTTTTTTAGGCTGGGTAGGGAGAGTAGCAGCTGTGAGTGTCATACATCATTTACCTATCTAACTCTGCATGCTGGTGTCTGTCAGGTCTGAATGCTTGTAAGGCCTGACTGTGACATATCATGTAACACCTCCAGATTCCCAGTACACTGTGGATTGGGGCAGTATATGTAGGGGTAATGTGTGAGTGGAAAACGTTATGTGGTTGCTCTCACAGTATTATACGGTCGTGTTCAGTTTGCTTACTGGTATGTTGCTGTCACTGTGGTGCACTTGTTTGGGGGTATGTACTTTCATACCAGTGTCTCTGTTCCACTAATATTATATCCCTGGACTGTATATCCCTGGACTGCCTGTTATATTTGGTACTGCATGTGTACAGCCCCAGATCTGGACCTGGGTAGTGTTATGTCAGTCTGATTGTAGTCTGGACATTGCTCAGTAGCGCAGTGTAATTTCCCTACTGTTGTGTTATGTCCACATATTCATAGGATGTCCAGTTCTATGCCCAATATCTTTGGTCTGGTGCCCATAACTCTTATATATGCATGACACATCAATGGGATGATGTGGGGACTGAGGTTAGTCAGTAAAGTGAAGCAATTGAGTCCTGGTATTGTGCTATTTCAGTTGATATATGTTAGGACATACATTGTTACTACATGAACATTCTCCGTTTATCTACTGACGTATTTTGTACATGTCCCTATTTTATTTATTTATTTATTTATTTATTTTACTTTTGTTGACCGGGAAAGTCCGACTGGACACAGGTCCTTTTTCAGTGGAGGCCCGGGGAGGAAAGCTCCAGGTACAGTACAGGTTAGGATTTCGTTACATCTAATACAATCAGCATGCAATAGTAATACAATACAATCCAGCATGTAATAGTCAAATATTAACATCAAGTTAACAGTACAATATACAGGTATATTATAGTCTCATTTCAGCATGTGGTAGGCAGAGCTTTACATTTGGTAGTTCATTTCAGCATGTGGTAGGTAGAGTTTTACATTTTTGGTAGTTGGTTAATAAGCAATACAATGTCAAATATAAACTTCTTCCTATTAGGACTATATTCAAGTTTGTTTCAGAGTCATTTCAGTATATTGTTGGCAAAGTTTTACAAATTACTAGCAGTACGTAAATCTGCAGTACATTGAGGGATTGGGAGTAGTACAGTATTGGGAAAAACAGTACAAGTGTTTTATGTAGCAGTGGTGGATGTATGTTGTGTTTTTAGTAGTTTGATGGATTAAAAGACACATGGTATCTGAGAGAAAAGGAACAAAAGGTTTTAGTAGGAGTACATTAAGAAAAGTCTGTGTACTTGGGGTAAGCAGGTCTAACTTGCATAACTAGAGGTAGTAATAGGTGATTATCAACAGATGCATTCCTGCATTTAGCAACAGTGCAGTGGGTTGGATTAACCTGGAGAGACACAGGATCAGAGCCAGTCGTTTGTAAAGTGGCTTTGAGGAGATTTTTAAATTGGAGGGGAGAGCTTGTAGCAGTGATGTGATTTGGGAGTTGATTCCAAACTTTGGCTATGATGCAGGCAAAGAGAGACTTACCTGCATCATTTTTATGTTTGATGACATTTAAAAGGTTTTGGCTACTGGATCTTAAGGTTCTGGTGGTTGTGCAGGGTTGAATTAGTTGCTGTAGTGATGAGATTTTGTTGGGCAGGTAGTACAGCTTGTGTGTTGTATAGAGTTGCTGAAGTATCAGTTGTTGGGGCAGCTCAAGCCAGTTGAGTTGTTTTAGGGCAAGACAATAATGGGATCTATGAGAGGTCTCAGTGGTGAACTTGGCAATCTTGTTGTAACAAGATTCCATTTTGGTGAGTTCGGAGTGGTGAAGATTTGTGATTACAGGGGCGGCATACAGTAGGACAGATAAGAGATTAGTCCTTGCTATTGTGGATTTGTTCTCCTTGGTCATAAATTGTTTGCTTCTATAAAGGGGACCCTGTTTTTTGTTTACTTGTTGGGGCTATGTGAAGGTCAAATCTGAGGTTGTTGTCAATAATCACCCCTAGTAGTTTTGTGTGTGTAGTTGGAGTGATTGTGATGTTATCTTTAGAGACTATACTTAGGTCATTGCATTGCTGAGGTGATCTACCATGGCCAATTATGATTAGGTTTTTTTTGGGGATTAAGAAGGAGTTTTATGTTGGCGAACCATGTTTCTGCTGAGGTGAAGTTTTGTTGAGTTGTGGCGTGTAGTTCATTCAGATTTGGGGTGGCACATATAAAAGTGATGTCATCTGCATATTGTACTACTTTGGCAGAGAGTGAAGATGTAGCTATCTGGTTTGTGAATAGGGAGAACAGTATAGGACCAAGAATGGATCCTTGTGGAACACCAATGGATACTGGTAAGAGAGAGGATAATTGGTTTTGCCATAGCACTGCTTGGTGTCAACCTGATATATAGTTACTAAACCATGATATAGTGAAAGAGTGGATGTTAAGGGTACCTAGTATTTCCAGAAGCCTGCTATGGTTACCCATGTTGAAGGCTTTAGATAAGTCTAGAAATATGGTGGATACGAATAGTCCTTTGTTTCTGTAGTGATTGACTAAGTTGGTAAAGGATAGTAGTGTGGTGGTGGTGCTGTGGGAGAGTCTAAAGCCATGCTGAGAATGGGATAGCAGGTTATTTGTTAAAAGGTATTTCATTAGTTGAGAGTGAACTATTCTTCTAATATTTTTTGATAAATGTGAGAGAATTGCTATTGGGCGGTAGTTTGTCATTTCTCGGGATTTGCCTCCCTTGTGGAGTGGAATTATGTGTGATACTTTCCACAAGATGGGTACAGTGGATTCTGTTATGGACCTATTTATTTGTATGGATATGGGGTAAGCTATGGCATTAGCTGTTATCTGAAGGAAGTCAGCAGGAAGTTTGTCTGCAGTTAGTGCGGTTGGTTTGAGTTTTTTCAGGAGTTTGGTAATAGTCTTAGTGGACACAGGGTGTAGGGAAAAGTTAGGGGAGTTGTTTAGTTTTATGGTGTGGGAGGGGGTGGGATTTGTTATGGGGTTGCTGGTGCTATTTTCGGTGCTGGCTGGAGTTTGGACTATTTCAGTAAAGTATCTATTGAAATGTGTTGGGATGTTGGTCGTGATTGTTTAGCAGTTCGGGGATAGGAATGGTTGCTTTTCCAGGGTACAGTAAACTATTTATCGTGGCCCAGAATTTCTGAAGGTTATTAACAAATTTGTCTTGCCTGGTTTTATAATAATTGGCTTTGTCTAGCTTAATGTGTTTTTTGGCTTTGTTGCGGACTTCTAGGTATTGTTGTTTCAGGGAAGAGGTTTCGTGTTTATGATATTGGATCCAGGCTTTGTCCCTAGTTTTCATTATTGTTTTTGTCTCTTTTGTTAGCCAGGGGGCATATTTAGTTTTGACTCTAATGCTTCTGGGTGGTGCATGTTCATTTAGGGCTTTGAGGAAGGCTGTGTTAAAGTATTGCATAGCTTCGTCTAGAGGAAAGTGAGTAAGGGGAGTCCAGTTAATGAACTTTAGAGCATTAAGTAGGTTATTAGCTACAAAGTTCTTTTTTTCCGTATTGTTTTTAGAATGGGGGGAGTGGTATGGTGGGATCTATTCCTGATCAGGTAGGTTATTTGGTGGTCACTTAGATTGTCTGGGAGACAGCCTGCTTGTTGTATGAGATTGGGGTTAGATACCAGTATCCAGTCTAAGATGGACTGTCGTTGGGATGTCCTATCAATTCTTGTGGGATGAGAAATAATTTGGGTAAAGCTATGTAGGTTGATATGGGAGAAGGGGTTGTAACTAGAGCATTCATCCCAGTCTATATTAAAGTCTCCGAGTAGTATGGTTTCCTGTGGGAGGGAGGTAGACATCCAGAATAGTAGGTTTTCCAGTGTAGCAATGTTATTGCCTGGTGGAATGTAGCTGCCTGCAATGATTATATCTTTTCTGGAATTTAGTTTTAGTTTAGCAAATATTACTTCAATATCCTTTGTTTCATGGGCGTTACATTCAAATTGTTCCATAGCAAGATGATTTTGGAAGACTATGGCTACTCCTCCACCTTTTTTCCCTATTCTATCATTATGTATGATATTATATCCAGGTGGAGTGATCTCATTGCTGTGGTGTTGTGGCTTAAGCCAAGTTTATGTCAATACCACTATCTCTGGTTTGTATAAGGTTAGGAGGGCATGTATGTCTGGTGCTTTGTTGAGTACACTTCTTGAATTTAAGTTTAACAGTAGGAGAGAAGAGGTAGGATTTTTGAATATAGCCTCTGTGTGATTTACGTTTGTTAAGCTTGATGAGTTGGGACCTGGATTAGGGTGTATATCTCCACAGGAGGTGAGATTTTGGAGTGGGTAGAGGCAGAGCCAATTATGTTTGTGTAGTATTCTTATTATTTTCTGGGAGGAGTGGGGGTTAGTTTTATAAGCAGGTTTGTTATAAGAGTATAAAGGAGGCTGTGAGGAGGAGAGGTCTGATGGTGATATAGGGAAGTGTATTAGTTTGATGGCAGTGGTTGTGGAATCTGCCACTGAGTTTTGTTTCTTGTATAAAGCTCAGTGTGGTAAAAGGTTAGGTTGGAGAGGAGAAGTAGACAGATGGAGGTTATTAGGTATATTGCAAGTTTTGGAGGTTGGGTGTGCTGTGGGGGTTGCATGGTTAGAGTTTATGTAAAGTGGGGTAAAAGTGGGTGTAGAGAGTATAGGATGGTAGGAGTAGTATATATAGTAGTTGGGGTAGAGAGTAGGTAAAAGGTGAACTGGTTCGAGTGTGGTGAGTTGTATATGGGAGATGATTGGGTGGGTGGGGCTAGTAATTTGTGGAGGGTGTGGCCAGTAACTATAAGTGTAATTGTTATGGGGTGGGTGGGAATGGGGGTAGGGTAGCGGAGAGGAGCAGAGTGAGCATAGCGAACGGAGCAGGGCAGCACAATCTAAGGAATCAGCAGCAGTAGTCAAGGAAAGCTATCAGTGGGAATAGTAGGGGAATGCAATAGAAAAGAGATCTTAAGCTTTATTGTTTACTGGGTTACTGTTACAGTAATGGTCAGCTTGGGTTTTTTAGCACAAATCTATGGGAGGGCTGTTAAGAGACCAAGCTAGGAGTTAGGCTACAGAGGTGGGTACAAAGAGACTGGTAGGGAGAAGAGTGTTAGGGACTGGAGTGTCTAGTTGGGAGCTGTGTGAGTGAAGGAAGGGTGATTCAAGCTATTGCTAGGGAGCAGTGGAGGTTTGAGGGTCAGCTATTAATGAAAATGGGTGAGCAAGGGAGGAGGTAGCCAAGAGGAAGGTTAGGAGGCTACAGTAGATATGTTTAAAGGCTGAGGTATGAGGGTTAGAGGGAAGGACATGGATTAATGGCCAGAGAGAGCCCAGGTAAGGGGGGGCACAGTGATGTTGTTGACACTGACCAGGAGCAATACTTTAATAAGGCTCACAGAAGGCAAAAACAGGACAGGATAACTTATGCTTGTTATATAACATGCATTGTTCAGGGACAGCAATTTTGCTAGAGATGATGTCTTCTGGTGAAGCAGCAGACCTAAAGGGTGTGTGAGACCTTCAGCTTTTCCAAGGGTTATTAGAAGTCTGATTTAAGAGGCAGAGACCTGTAAAACAAGATGGAAAGTAGGATAAGGGTGAGATAATTTGCAGTAGTGTTGTTTATAGTGAGGTGGAGTGTAAGATAAGTAACAGATATACAGATGTGACTGTGATAGGGCTGCAGTAACATTGTTTGAGTGGAGGGAGATACCAGAGAAAGGGAGCTTTACCATGAGAATGGGAGAGTACAAATGGAATGAAGAGGTTAGTAGGGAATGTAGTCAAGGAAAGAACATTGTAGAGAGAATTGGAGTTGGAGAGAGAGTCAGAGTAGATGAGACAGACAATGAGGTAGTTAATACAGTTAGCAACTTAGTATTACAGTCACAGTTTAGGCAATTGTTGACTAGATTGTTTGTTATATATGCTTACTGGTAGCAACTGGTTCTGTGAAAATGATAATGCTAGGCCTATTGCTGCAGAGTGAATAACCTGTCTCTGCTACAGGGGGCAATCTATTTTCAGTTATACAAATGTATTGAAAGTAGTAGGGTGTAGCGAATAGTACTCTGCTAATTTAATTCCATTAGTAGTAGGTAGGATTGAAAGTTAAACAGCCCCTAATTACCTGCATTGCCCACTAAAAAGTGGTATATTTAGTACAGATAGTATCAGGCAGATCTGCAATAATTTTGTTCTTCAGCAGTTAAATATTTGCCCCAACTTCAACAGCTACAGCTAGGTATTAGTTATAAGCAGCAGTTATCTGTACTAGATCATTAAAGAACACTATACAAGAGAAGCTGTGATGTAATTGGCACCAAAATCAGTAATACACCAACACAAACATCTTGTCAGCATTCTAAATAGATGTCTGTTGTAGTGCTCTTCTCAACAGTTAACTGAATTGGAATTTATCTTATATTTTAGTAAAAAACACCCCCGATTAGTTAGGACAGTATCCCACATATATGATAGTTCTCTTCAGTGGATCTGTACAATACTAGGACCTTTCCCGTAGATAACAGTGTGGAATGGTCCTAAACAGGGTATTAAGTAATGGTATGGAAAGATAAGCACAGCCGTTAATTTGCAGATGCCGCCAATTATGTGTAATGCTATCAGATAATACATCAGATAATAGTGTAGCCTTTCTAGCAGTTACAACATGGGAAAAGTTCAAAAACAGGGTAAGCCTTGTTGTAGAAGCTGCAGTATAGCTTCACTAACACTTTAGGCGATGTTTGGTTACAAAAGCATGCCGCCAAGTAGTTAACGCTATCACAGTCACCTTAGCAATCCTAATGACTGTAGAACACACTACCAGAACTGTTGCAGCAGTTAGAGGTAGAAGAATCACTAAAAACAGTTGGGCAGCGATACCTTGTACTACGTTTAACTAAAAACAGTTGAGCAGCAATAACTTGCACTAACTGTATTCCTATCAATCCTAATTACTGCAGATACACTCTGCCAGCACCATTGCAGGAGTTAGAGGTAGAGGAAACACAAAAACAGTTGAGCAGCAATACATTTAACTAAAAACAGTTGAGCAGCAATAACCTGTTCTACGTTTAACTAAAGCACAATACTGATAGCATATTCGCGAGTCAAAATAGGTTAAAACACATTGCAAAGACAAAGTCTAATGATAACTCGGTCCAAGTAATACTACGCTACCTAAAAGCTTCTTTATAAAGGAACATTAAATAAGCACATGTATTAGAAACATTAGATTAATGAGGCTAGTGCTATAGCGAGTCAATGTAGGAAAAACGCATTCAAGATCTATGCTAAAAAAACACGCAGTCAAAGCAAAGCTACGTTACCTAAAGTTCCATTCACCATAGAACAGTAGATAATCACGTTTTAATAACTATGCAGTAGTTAGAGCCAATGATTCCCCCCAAAAAAGGTTAAATCAGGTTCAAACACAGCTATTTCTGCTGTTCTTTGAAAATACTAGAGCAATGTCTTCTGAGCTTGTAGTGAGAGTCACTGCAGGTAGAAATATATTTACAATACAAGTGACTGCAAAACAAATATGCTAATACACTTGGCAAGTGCTGGTATTGCAAGTTAAGTCAATTAGTACAGTTCATGGTACGTTTTTTTCCACATAGAGTACTAACCTGGACAGCGTGTAACACCACCGTGTTGGGCTTGGGAGGATGGAGAAGAGATGGCGAAGAAGCCTAAGTGTGGCTTTTACTTGCCACAATGCATTGTGGGAGGAGGGGGGTCAAGCTGGGTGACATAGAAGCAAGGGGAACAATCTTTCCCATGCCTGCAGGTGGTATAGCACAGTCTAAGGAATTAGCAGTAGTAGTTAAGGAAAGCTATCAGTGGGAATAATAGGGGAATTCAATAGAAGAGAGATCTAAGCTTTAGTGTTTACTGGGTTACTGTTACAGTAATGGTCAGCTTGAGTTTTTTTAGCACAAATCTATGGGACGGCTGTTAAGAGACCAAGCTAGGAATTAGGTTACAGAGGTGGGTATAGAGAGACTGGTAGGTAGAGGAGTGGTAGGGACTGGAGATTCTAGTTGGGAGCTGTGTGAGTGAAGGAAGGGTGACTCAAGCTATTGCTAGGGAGCAGTGGAGGTTTGAGGGTCAGCTATTAATGAAGATGGGTGAGCAAGGGAGGAGGTAGCCAAGAGGAAGGCTAGGTAGCTAGAGTATAGCTGTTTAAAGGCTGAGGAATGAAGGTTAGAGGGAAGGACATGGGTTTAATGGCCAGACAGAGCTCAGGTAAGGGGGGACAAAGTGATGTTGTTGACGCTGACCAGGAGCAATAATTTAACAAGGCTCACAGAAGGCAAAAACAAGACAGGATAACTTATGCTTGTTATATCACATACATTGTTCAGGGACTGCACTTTTGCTGGAGATGATGTTTTCTGGTGAAGCAACACAACTGAAAGGTGTGTGAGACCTTCAGCTTTTGCAGGGGTTATTAGAAGTCTGATTTAAGAGGCAGGGACGTTGTTCAGGGACTGCACTTTTGCTGGAGATGATGTCTTCTGGTGAAGCAGCACACCTAAAGGGTGTGTGAGACCTTCAGCTTTTGCAGGGGTTATTAGAAGTCTGATTTAAGAGGCAGGGACCTGGACAGCATGTAACATCACTGTGTTGGGGTTGGGAGGATGGAGCAGAGAGCTTTCATGTCTTTGTCTCCCCACTTTGTCAGGCTTGGTCCACATTCATTGCATTAAGGGGTTCTGAGCATACGTCTCCACAGCCAGATTTTTCACAGAATGTCCAGATGTTTGCTCCATACTTTTGTTCAGTTCTGCAATTTATTTCTATTTATTTGTTAAATCAGGGTGATGATCCAAGGATTTATGTCAGTTAATACATGACATGACATGTCAGTTCCCATCATCATATCATTCAGTGATTGTCTGCTGAAACACACACTGTTGCTGTAACACGTCTTCATTCGTAACAACAATTTTCTGACTATGTCCGTATATGTGGCCCATCCCCCTTTTACAGTCTTTGTACAAGTTCCTTGGTCTAACAGGTTGGGAAGGGTGGTTCGGAGAAATAACTGCACTGCATGCTTTATACATATATATATATATATATATATATATATATATATATATATATATATATTTTTTTTTTTTTCCTTCCGTTATATTTAATATACGTATATCTATATTATGACTGCACGTTTACATATATATGTTTCTTTCAGCTGACATATATATATATATATATATATATATATGTATATGTGTGTGTGTGTGTGTGTGTGTGTGTGTGTGTATCTTTATATACAATGCACAAAGGATTCTGCGACACTTTCCCCCTAATGCTGTATGCCCCTATTGCATGATATGTTTGAAAAAGCAACAGTAATTCCTACAGCTCAGCTGGTGTACTGGTGCATTCCTCTGATAAAAATGTGCATAGTCATAGATTCCACACTTGGGACTGCTTTTTTTTTTTAATTAATGTTAAATGACCTGAATGCAGGATATGTTTGTTAAAGCACTCCCACATCTCACAGGTCAGATGGTATAGTGGTATGTTGGTGTGATTGTTGAGGACAGCATCCTGGGTTGGAAACTTGACAGCGCTGACTATTCTGTTGCTGTGCAGAGCAAGGTCTGAGGGATACAAACTGATTAAGGCACATTTATGCATACTATACACATAATGTTATATTTCAGCAATAACCCACAGCTGGGTGTGGGTAATGCTGGATTTACCCACAGTTGGTATGGTATGGTCACAAGGGCAATGCCCCTAAGTCCATACAATGCCAACCATGGGTAAGTCCAGCATTGCCCACACCCAGCCGTGGGTTATTGCTATTATACGATGACACTATTTAAGTAAACAATACCTTCCTTCCTTAAATAATTTCATTGTATCATGCCTCTATGCTGCCCCTCCACAGTTTTTCAGTATCCTGGGCTAATTCTGATGTACTGCACATGCGTAACAGACATGTTCCCACACTTTTGCAATACATCAGTGCTGTGCAGAGGTAGCAACAGAGATAGGGGGATCTTGATTGCTTTTTTTAACATATCTTGGTATGTTATATGAGGTGATGAACTTGTGTAACATAGTGAGCTATATTAAAAAGGCAACAGATATCTTAATTTCTCTGTTGAGAGGAAGATCTTCATTGCATTTTTTTATGATATCTTACTATGTTATACAAGTTCTTCAACTCGTCACACATAACAAGATATGTACAAAATACAGCGGAGATCTTCATTTCCCCATTGCTATCTCTGCAGACTGGAAATACACGCAGGTGTTATACAAATGGAAATAGTCCAGGCATCTGGACTTTTTTCCATTTGCATACTCTTGGAGTTACAACAGGCACTCTGTTTGGGCTGGCCAATTAGCATACTCATTTCTGTATGTTAATGGCCAGTCATTGTATGATATAAAATGAAATATTTACATACGCATTTATACTTTTACGTTTACCTTCCATGACATCTCTCTATGTGCTTTCTTTATATTATATTCTTGTATGACTATACTGTATGGAGCATGTGTATTTATATGGGGGTTTCACAGCTTTTCTACACTGACATCTCACTTTTGTAACTGCTACTCTACTCTGGTTGGCAAAAAATAATTGCCACATAATTTACATTTACTAAAATAATTTTACACTAGTTTCACATGATAAAACATCTGCTTTGTCTTGGGACTCGAACCCTACATACCTCCATGTACAGCTGTAATTCTAACCACTGCACTATAACAGCTTCCATACTTTACTTATCTATTTTCATTTAACCCCTATGGGATGTATATGCTGTAATGTACACACCCACTTACCTACAGTTAAGCATCCCTTAGGGCATTATATACAAGGATATATTATTATTATTATTATTATTATTATTATTATTATTATTATTATTATTATTACTGTTATTATTATTATTGTTATTTTCTGTAGGTTATGGGGTGTGTATTGTGGTATTGTAACAACTGCATGGGACTGTGTTTGTGACATACTGCAATGATTGGGCTTTTAAGATTCTGTGCATGTTTCATGCTGATGCATGACATGTTCAGTACGGGCTTTATGTATTTTGTGGGTCTGGGGTTGTGTTTGTGTACACTTGGGGGTTTTATCCCCTGTTATGTGTGCATTTGCACACATTTTCTGCTTCTGAAGACTGCAGAAGTGCCATATGGCACTTTACCAATACAGGGGGTGTGTCACAGAGGCTGTGACACACCCCTTGCATTGCTTTCCTACTGCCTTTTTTTTTCAGTGTCCGTGGACACTGAAATGCTTCTATTTTGCATTTCAGTGTCCGCAGACACTGAAATACTGGCATAATATTAGAGCTAAGCTCTAATATTATGCCAGTATGGCTTCAGAAGTGCTATATGGCACTTTCTGAGTACAGGGGGTGTATTTAGTGTCTGTACTCTGCAAGGAGATGCCCCTTGCATTCGCACACAGAACCATGTCCATTTTAGAGCACGGCAGTGTGCCTTCATACATATGCATGGCGTGCTGCTGTGCTGCATGGTAATGGTCCCTTCCATGCAGGAATATGCTATTCCTGCACGGAAGTTTACTGAATCTGGGGGCCAGTCTTATTTTTTTTCTTTCAAGGAAGAAATAAGTTGTGCCCAAAGCTTAAAGAACAAAGTTGACAAAAAAGTAGTTCCCAATGAACTGAGAAGAGAAATGCTTTCAAAGATACATGAATCTTCCTGATTGTGTAAAGAGAATAAACTATCCACTACTTTGGAGTCTTCTATCAATGGCAAGGAAAGCAATCACTAAGAACTCAAAACATGAGCAAATTCTACAATACAAGAATTTGTAAATATGGCAACTGACATCTGTCACTATGAACTTCTGACAATCAAGACGAGGACAACTAAAGGTACCATTTCTTACAACATATGGATAAAACTTAAGGAATTGCTGAATAAACCAATGTAAACATATTAACAACATGGAATCACTTTCTTTTCTTATCTCATGAATAATGTTTTGAACTTTTAGTTACACAGCAGACAACCCTTTAAATAGTTGCTCTGTTACAGTTTTTTTTAATGTACTACTATTTCAATGTTGTATTTTAATGTGAAAATATTTATGTTTTAAGATTAATAAAAGTAGTTTAAAAAGAAAAAAGATACATGAATTATATATCTGTCTGTCAAAAGAAAAAGGATGATCACATAGGGTGTATCACTCTGTTATTAGACTAGGATGAAAGTGACTGAATAAATGGCCCCAGTTATACATGTCAAGTTACTAGTCTCACACATCATACAACTTGTCTATTCATCCTACCCCTAAAAGACAGTCCGCCGGAATTACTAATCTTCCATGCAGGACTAGCTTAGTCCTGCATGGAAGCAGCCGTTTAGGAGCAGGACAGCAGCGCACCATGCATATTAATGAAGGCGCACTGTCTGAGCTCCAAATCTTACATGGAGAGTGTAAGAGTGCAGAGGGCGTGTCTGAGAGCAGAGCTCTCAGAATATACACACCCCCACAATGAAGAACAGCAGAAAGGCCAAAAGAATGAGTGAGACCACTCATAGGTGTTCGCATACCCCCAGCAACATCTCCCCATGTGTACAACAGCAATAGTAAATACAAACAAAATAAACATACCATTTTTTTAATGAATCCAATTAAAGCTAACCATAGGTGTGCGGGTTTGCCCATCACTTAGCTATGGTTAATGCAGCTTAAATGGCTGAAGAGGATAATAAGGAAGATATATACAAATTAAGCAGTATAGCAATAGTGCAGTGGGCACAGGCAGAGCATTTGCTTTATGAGCAGGCTTTCCTGGTTTGAGTCCCACTGCAGCACATTCCATATCAAATCACGTTATGACCAATATTTTAGTTGCATAACCTACTAAATAACATATATTTGTGAACTGGAGTACTGCATTAAATGCAGATGTGAGGTGTCAGTGTCATAATGTTGCAAAGTCCTCAGATGATCACATGTGCCCCACAGTATATGTACACAGGAATCATGGATACAGATGGAAGGTAAAATGTCCAGTGAATGATAACTCCATACAGCTTCCAAATCCCCCACCTTCCCAAGAACCATTAGACGTTACTGTCTAAATTAGTGCAGTGGTAAGTGGAAGTAAGCACTAGTAAGCAAGAGTAAGCAGTAGTAAGTGGAAGTAAGCATATGTAAGCCATAGTAAGTGGGTTTAAGCCCATTTGCATGGGGATAAGCAATGCGCACACAGGTTAAGTAATATTGAAGCTAACTCTCTTTAAGCATATTTAACTGGAGGTTAGCATTGCTTACCCTCGTGAAAACCCAAGCAAACCCACTTACAAGTGTTTAAAAGTGCCTTAATCATTCTGTATCCAACAGCCGCCTTAGTGCCCAGCAACAAAATGAACAGCCTTGCAGGTCTTGAACCCAGGACCCTATAGTCACAGTAGTTAACTACCAAGCCATCACAGCAGTACATAAGAGTGAGGTATCACCATACAAACCCTCACTATAGTAAAATCAAACAAAATATGTGAAAGGAATCAGTATACAGTCATATGTTCTATAACCTACTACATAACAGAAATATGAAAACTGGAGTACTGAAGTACGCCCAGATGTGATGTGTAAATGTAATACAGTGTTGAAGTCCCCTACTAAACACAAGAACCCCATACAGTGTACGTACACATGAATCATGGATACCAGACATATATATATATATATATATATATATATATATATATATATGTATATATATATATAAGATGTAATGAATAATAAATCAATGCCAAAAAGCAAATATAATGCAAAGTCAAATTTAAGCAAAGCTAAGCATTGCACAGGCCATCTTAGGAGGTGTAAGCAATGTGTAGGCCAGCTAACTCAATGTGCCCATTGGTAAACCCCCTTAAATAATGCCAACCTTAGGTAAACAGGTTTGCCCATAACTTAGCCTTTTCAAAACCAACCAATCATGGCAAAGTGCAAGAATTTGGCCCTACTTAAACCCAACAGGCAGGAATACAGCTCATAACTGGTTGTAGCTTCCCCTTGCTGGCACCATGGCAGAAAGGGGAGAGGAAGTGCACTTCCAGGTGCAGTGCTGGGGCATCCAGGAGTCCAGAGTCATGGGAGGACTCCTTGTCAAAGACCATGAGCAGAGACTGCTGCAGGGCCAGTACCAGGGTTCCCAATACAATGTGGAAGCCTGGGACCATCTTGCCCATGACCTCACTAGTGCTCCTGGCATACCCTGAACTGGTGAGCAGGTCAGGCATCACTATGCTGACCTGAAGTGGCGTAAGGGGAATCTCTTGGAACAGTGGATCCAAGAGGCTAGGATGGCAGGGGCTGTCCCAGCTGTGAGTAAGTATCACCCCACTATGTGTGTAATAATTGCCAGTTCATGTATATTATGGATAGGTATGGCTAAATATTCCTCTTATGTCCTTCACAGCGGCAAGTGAGCGGGGCCGCAAACCAGGAGTCCCATGGCTGTCACCTGGAGAGGTTGTGACATGAGGCAGGTTAATAATACTCTTGCATTTACTGTCATAGGAAATAAATCTAAACGTATTAGTAAGGTAATTGTCAGTCTAAGACCTGTATTGTTTTAAGCAAGTACTGCATACACCAGAGAATATGGCAGAAAGAGTCTCATATAGTTTGTATGTAAATAAAACCATAATAGCCTGAGAGTAATGGTCTAACTGCTGGACTGCATGTGTATACCCAGGTAACATATGGTAATGTAGATTTGCAATCACTTAATAGTACGGTTGTATTAAGCACTTTTACCCACACTGTGCAACATAAATAAAATGTGTAGGAATGTCTGTATATGACTGGTATAATCCCCATATGTCATTTAGTACAACTGGGAGACACATAGACAGAAAACAGTGAAAAGGCAGACAATAAAATCCAAATAGCACACCTAACTGAGATGTGAACTGTTGTATTTTTAGCACAGACAGCCATGGTTCGAATCCTGGGAGTGGTAGTAGTCTGAACACAGAATCATACCCCACAACTGTACAGATATGTCCAGAATGTCCAGTAAATTGGCCCATATCTGCTGCTTGTCACCCTTTTCCCCTGGGAAATCAGTGGGATGATCCCAGACATATAGGCAGCAAACAGAAAATACAACTGATTGACACACATCTATGAGAACAAAGCTGGCACACTAGCAACTCCCCAAAATCTTATGAGAGTAATAAGCCACGTATGTCCTATTTACACCCCGAAGTTGTCAAGCTGTGACCAGAGTATGTACAGTAACAGAGTGAGATATATGTGCATAATAGTAATGTGGAATCTGGTACTGTGTTTTGCAATATTCAGGTAGTGCTAACAAACATTGCTCTCACAGGTCTGTCAGATAAAAACAATGTGTCCAGAAATAAAAGAATGATACCCTGTACTGGTACTGTTTACTTTGGTATTGTATGGCATTGTGAGTGATGCAGTGGCTCTGAATAATAAGGTATTACTCATCACTGTCACCAACACCTTCCTACATAATATAACTGTCTAGGAAATCCTGTATAGGAGGTTTGTAATACAAGGTCAGAATGTAAAACCACAGGAGAATTATAAGACAGAAAGCAGATAGGAGATATACAGCAATATCTATATAGTACACAGAACTGTGATGGACAGTGTTTCAGTTTTAGCAGACACAGCCATGGCCTGAATCCTGGGAGTGGAAGTAGGCTGCATACAGAATCATACCCCACAACTGTACAGATAAGACCTGAATGTCCAGTATATGGGACCATATCTGCTGCCTGTCAACCTGTCCCCTGGGAAGTCAGTGAGATGATCCCATATGTTTAGGCAGCAAACAGGGAATGCAAATGATTGTCACACATCTATGAGAACAAACCTGTTACTCTAGCAACCCCTGAAACTGTTATGAGATTAATAAGCCAAGTATGTCCTATCTACACCCCCATTTTGTCAAGCTGTGACCAGAGTGTGTACAGTAACAGAGTGTGATGTATGTGCATAATACTAATGTGAAATCTGGTATTTTGTGTGGCAGCATTCAGGTAGAGTTAACAAACATTGCTCCACAGGTACATCGGATACGAACACTGTGCCGAGAAATAAAAGCTTGATACCCTGTACTGGTACTGTTTAATCGGGTATTGTATGGAACTGTGAGTGTTGCAGTTGCTCTGAATAATAAGGTATCACTGATCACCGTCACCCACTCTGTGCTACATAATATAACTGTGTAGGAAATCCTATATAAGAGTGTTGTAAGTCACTAAAGGTTGAAGAGGGCAATAGTCTAGATATGTCCTGGTTTACCTGCATGTGGTCAAGATATGGCCAGAGTCTGTGGAGAAAGAGATGGACAGGTGTGTGCACAACATCAACCTGGAATCTGGGAGTATGTGTAGAAACAGTTAGTGTTAACAAACATATCCACCACAGGTATACCAGGTAAGAGATGTATACTGCAGGTAAAATCAGCTCATGTACAAAGATGATGACTGCTATATCACTGTCCAAACTAAGGCAATAGGGTAGTGTAGTAATACTTGTAAGGTACAGATAACAGCACTGACTAGGAAAGTAATATGAACTACAGGAATATACTAGTTTTTAATTGACATATTTCTCTCCCCCCACCATATATCCAACAATAAACTAAATACCCTCCTCAAATGGTATGTGATGACTTCACTGTTATGTTGGGACATATGTTCTATTGTTTTATAAGTATTTAAATCTGTTTCTATGCATGTGCTATGTGGAAATACTCCAACACTGGTGGCATGGTGCCATCAATGCACCTGCATGCTGTTATTACCACTGTAGTCCCATATATGCATCTGTTCCGTTTGCTATACAACTGTTCCATATCTGGTGTCTCAGTTAATGTGAATATCTATGCATGCTGTTATACCTAGCCCTGGAATGTGTTGACTATTACTAACCCACATATGCTGATACACCATAAACACCATAGCACATATGGGAATGCAGGTCCCAGTGGACCCATCTGTCCCACCTCAGCTGGCCGTGGCACCGGGCACCAGCACATCTGGGGCCGGACCCAGGACCTCCTCATCCGTTGGTCCTGCACCACCTTCAGGTGGAACCGCCTCAAGGGATGGGGCTTGCCCCCCCATGGGAGTGGGCATGGACAGGAAGTTGTCACCCATCGCCAGGCCTGGGTCGTGGTGCGTAGAGAGCTCATTCAGCTTTATGGAGATATTCTATGCCAGCTCGAGGGCTACGTGTCATGACTAGAGGGTCGGACTGACTCTGTGACTCAGCCCCCAAAACAGCCACCTTTGGGGCTGTGAAGGTGCAATGGTGACTGCCCATGGGTGGGGCTCTCAGTCCCACTGTTTCACTAGGGGGCTCATGGGCTTCCAATTTCCCAACACACCTCCCCATCAAGGTGTTTACCTCCCACATGTGTCATATACCACCCCTGTATGCATCTTGTTTGTCTTGTCTCTTAACCTATCCAACCTACCTCCCCAAATATACCTACTATCCCTCCTCAACATCACACACTCACCTGAAAAAAAAAAGGTCAATCTGTTCCCCCCAAAAAATATCACCCCATACATAGCTGTCCATTTTGCACACATGTCCAAACTTACCTCCAAATTCAGTGTATATGCACAGCTGTTGCTGTACAAGAAATGGGCAGCTATGGACCTTCCCTACACCCTCCTGCACATCCCTAACTATTTTCACCACTGCCATGCCCTCTTTGTGCCCCTTTTTCACCACTGTCCTATCAATCCTTTTTTCTTTTCTTTTAAAGAAATTAGCATAGGGGTAAGTAGGAGTAAGCACTTTTAAGCAGCAGTAAGATGGTTTCAGCCTGTTTGCGTGGGGGTAAGCAATGCCTACACAGGTTAAGCAATTTAGAAGCTGAGTATAAGAAACTGTAATCAGAAGTTAGCAATGCTTACCTCCCTGCAAACCAGTGCAAACCCGCTTACAACTGCTTAAAAGTGCCTTAATCACTCTGTATCCAATGGCCTATGTTCTGCCCAGCAACAAAATAAACAGCCTCTACAAGACTCAGACCTAGGACCCTGCACACCATAGGCAAAGTGATTCATCACTAAGCAATTTCAGATACTCATAACTCTGATGGTTTCAAAAACATATCATCCAGACCAGTCATTCAACAGTACAGGAAATCTATTTAAACATGCAGATGTATGTGTGTGTGTGTGTGTGTGTGTGTGTGTGTGTGTGTGTGTGTGTGTGTGTGTGTGTGTATATATATATATATATCTATAGAGAGAGAGAGAGTTATAACTAAATAGATATATACATACATATATATATATATATATATATATATATATATATATATATAAATATAAACATATATGCATACATATGTATACATCTATAGATATATATGTCTACATCTATATGTCTATATATATATATATATATATATATATATATATATATATATATATATATATATATATATATATATATATATATATATATATATATATATATATATATATGTATATACAGACATACATCTGTAGATAAAATGGGAACATAACAAAAACATGTATGTCCACATGCACCATTAATGGGGTTAAGGGGGGCCATGGAACATATGTCTTGTATGTATAGGTATGCCCCCCCCCACAACCAAACACATCTGCCCTGCAATACACTACCAGCTGTTGCCGATCCCATAATCAGGACCTGACACAACATGGGCAAAAGATGTTAACAGTACTCCATCCAATCTGTATGATGTCAGGCTATTACCAGTAGCATATCATGCAGTACAGTGTGGCTACCATAGGGAATGTACAATGTGGAAGCAATCAACATCCCTAGGATACATATACACAGACATGTATATGCAGATACAGATATATATATATATATATATATATATAGAGAGAGAGAGAGAGAGAGATATGTAACTGCACATACACACAAAGAGATATGTATAGGAAGATACATATGTAGAAGTTGCACACAATACGGGACAGCCACTATGCCTACAGTTACCACCTTACCAAGTGGACACTGTATGAGCCACCCATACAAATGACAATTGTTGCCTGCAACATATACTCATAGAGACGTCAAAGGATATAACACCACACACAGGTTTGCATACATGGGTAAGCTTTATTTGTGTCCTATTACAGTTGTATATGCCATGTCATATAGCTGTTTAGACACTGACATACATATAAACAGAGTAATGCAACTGTGAAACAGTTATATTAATACAGTAGTCTGGAAAGGTTTACATATGTTGCTGTCCAGGCCGAGGCCTTCATGTAGTGCAATACTAAAGACAGACTGGGTCACAGAATACCAATCAATGAGCAGTACAAAATACAGATATATAGTCCAGCAGCCTCTGTCTACACTCTGTACACAATCCATAGGGGATAAAGACCTCAGCTGACACAGTGGAATGTATCTGTTACATAACAAGGCATAACTGACACCATCACAATCACACTGACAAACAGAACAGTATATATGGCAGGAGGCAGTAGGCCTGCATTTACCCAAGGTGAATTGTATGGTAATGTACATCCAGATACCTTAAGGCAGCTTACCCCTGATATCCCCACATGTTTTATCAGCCTAGGTTAGTTATGGTGCATCCCCCCAGACTCAATAATACAGGGCCATATACCACTGTTACATACACTGGCCTCTGGAGTGCATAAGGGCACACATGTATCATGTAGGTGAAGCCCACACATATATGGACCCCACCCAACTGTATGTGTGGGGGACACAACTGCAGTGGACTGATGGCAGAAATGGCAGCATGACATACTCACAGCCCACTACATAACAACCCCTGACAGCATGTCATATGTACAAAGCCTGTTATGTAGGTGGAAGACAGAGGCTGGAACTTAGGCCCATATGTGTAAACTCGTTGTCATACACTAAGCACATAGTCACTGGTGTTACAGGATAGTCTGCAACATACCCTTAGTCAGGAATATGAAGTTAGAAACAGAAAAGGATGTAGCCATGTACCATTAGCACTCAACACACACACTGCCAGTGATATATCTGACACAAGACCTGTGTGTGGGACAGACAAAACATAATAGGCACATCTCTAGCCATCAAGAGAATAGGCCCACAGTTGAGAGCTATGCAGACAGACTGCATTCCAAGTTAAACTAGTATGTACACACAAACCCTGTAACACTGGTGCTATACAATACAGACAACAACACTGTGCACACTGTCTGTAAGTCTGGAACCTTATACAAATATGTAGCTGGCCTGAGTGTGCAGGTTCTCCTGTAAGAGGTATTGCTACCTGCTGTCTGTAACACTGATGCCCACACACAGTATGGATGCCCATCATACAGGAAAGGTAAAAGAACCACACCCACATGATGTAGAGATTTATAGTAGTTGGTTGCCAAGACAGTGGTAATTGGAAGTACTACACAGCATGCTGCATGCAGGTAGCAAGTGGAGAACACTGATTGGTGCAGAGGCCATCACCTGATCATGTGCATCAACTACAAATTCCATGCTGCAATCTATGCAAAGCAGCTCATTCCATTTACTGGAGAGAGACTGTGAGTGAGTGAGAGAGAGAGAGAGAGAGAGAGAGTGTGTATAAGGCACAGAAAAAAAAAAAAAACAACCAGAAGAGTCTGCATTTCCAGAACAGGTATGTAAAGCATATATGTATGTAACTGACCATAGTACTTGGTCCATAATAATAGGATAGATGATGTGGAATGATTTATATGTGCCTTCAGGTGTTGTTGTTGTAATGATGTTCAGCTGAACAACTGCTAAGGACAATAGAGTCCGTCCCTGTGGGTAGTGGGCCATACCTGTCAACCATGCAGAGTAGCACTGACTGATAAGATGTAAGCCATCATAGTGTGTATTGTGTAATGCGAAGTATGCATATTACATGGCCAATAGCCGGTGGTGGAAGTAATGCCATTATGATGCACACATGGGTTCCACAGCCCACCTGGGAGACATAGCAAGGGAGACGCATCATAGGACCTCATACATTTGGCAAACATATGTACAGAACCTGCACATCTATATTGAATACCAGTAGCCACTACTCACAAACAAACCATACCCCTGTAATATATCAGAGCTGTATCTGCATGCATTGCACTTCTGGCCCTGAGGTGTCATATTCCCCCCATGAGGCCTACTTAATTTCCTACTCCTTGTACTCCTCATTCATGTCTGTGTTGAGGGATGACATTAGCCATCTTCCATGTGAATGTGGAGTGGATGGTGCCAAGCCTTGTTGTGACTATGGTGTGTAATGTTGCTGGGTACACATGTCTGAGGTCATGTAGGATGCAGACAGGGATGTTATCAGGTGCCATGGATACCTACATTTGTTGCCTTTCAGTAGGCTATATATATACCTGCTCACTGGTGATAAGGGCAGGGGTGTGGGTGCTGTGCATATCCAGCTATTGTGCTGATGAGCCAGGAAGTGATGTTTGCCCTAAACCTATCTGCAGCAGGTTGCCTATAGCTATGTTGTGTGTATATGTGCCCTGATTCACCACCATTACAAGATGGGCTGGTATGTGGCCTCAGAGACTGCAGACATGTGAAGATGGCCTTGTGATTGGCCTTGGTGGATGTGTTCAATTTGTACTCATAGTTAGCCTTACAGTACTCCACCTGTGACCTCATATGCTTGATCAGACAAAAGCTGACTTGATGCCAGGTTGGTGCGTGCTCCTGATTTGGCCTGTGCAGCCAATCTAGGGACCAGTTCTGTGGTTTGTATATTGCTGCTGTCCACCACAAGCATTCAGCCTACCTTGAGGGGATTGATGCTATCCTGTCAGGTATTGCTGGGGCTATACAGCTATGTAGGTTCCCACATAGTATTGTGCAGTGGGCCTGGACACAGCTGCCAGTTCCAACATATGGGATGCCCTTCATGTAGGCTGTGCCCATTTACCTGGCCTATGCAGGGGACATTACAGAGGTGTGGGGGCTACAGCTTCACATACGGTAGGTGGAATTACCTCACAGGACAGAACATGTGGACACAGCCCAGAAACAAGAAGGACAATGCTCCAAAGTTTCATATAGCTTGTATGTCATTAACAC
The DNA here is from genome assembly GCF_019279795.1 of Protopterus annectens. Classification (NCBI taxonomy): domain Eukaryota; kingdom Metazoa; phylum Chordata; order Ceratodontiformes; family Protopteridae; genus Protopterus; species Protopterus annectens. The sequence goes on along the minus strand of NC_056726.1, from coordinate 64,097,788 downwards.
TGTTATATATATAGGGGGTTGCTACATTGACAGGGTTTGTGTGGAGATGCATTTACTGGGTGACTTGACATCCAACAGTGATATGCCTCTGACATAGCTCTCAACTGGCATGCTGTTCACAGACTGGCCAGATGTTTGCCTATTATGCTTGGTCTGTTCCTCGACCGACATCTGTTTTTGTGGGAGTGGTAGGGTCATGTGAGGATTATAGTCAGTACATGTTGTCATCCATTGGTGTTCCACACATCATGTACTTCAGGGATGTGATGTTACAAGAAAACACGCAACAGCAGCTATTGCCTCAATTTGTACCTCCATTATGTGTGATATATCCCTCTTTCCAGCCATCTATTCCATATGTATGCCATGCATTGCCCAGATGTCCTGCACTATGAGGTGCAGAGGTATGGTATATCATTAATTACCAAATGCACACCAGTTAGCATGACAATGACCTGGCAGACTCCTGGCCATGGCATGCAGTGGTAGCCAGGGCTATACATCCATAAACTGGTAATTCAGTGGAAATCTGCACATGTGACAGTATGTCTGTCTGGCCATTATGAACATACTGCCAAGGTTGTGTAGCAGTGTTGTGTGTTTATGTTTTTTAGGTTGGGTAGGAAGAGTAGCAGCTGTGAGGGGGTGACTATGAGCTGTCTATTGGGAGCTAGGATCCGCCACATAATGCATGCACTCAAGTCACTCCAAAGCAAGTACAAATATGACTCAGTCATTGTCCATGCTGGTGTGAATGACCTGAGACGTACCTCCCTGGACTACATGAAAAGACACATAGAGGAGCTCTCCGATTATGTAGCCCAGGCTGGTATGACCCTGACCCTGAGTAGCATCTTGCCCTCACCAAGAATGATACCACAATACAAAGACAAGATGATCAGCTTTAATAATTGGCTCAAGTACTGGTGTCATTCTAAGGGGATCCAATGTCTGTCTGCCTGGGATGACATGTTGGACAAGCCACTCTGCTTCGCAAGGGATGGCTTACACCTGTCACCACTGGGCTTTCAGATATTGGCTAAGGCTCTTGCCACCCCCATAGTGCCTTTTTTAGGCAAGGCTCAAAAGACAAACCCACCTCCTTAGAAAACAAAAATGGAAAAAAACTAAGGGTAATGCTGCTCAACGCCAGAAGTCTAAATCTCAAGATGCAGGCACTTGATGCACTCCTCAGCATGGAGAACATCGACGTCTGTGCAGTAACTGAAACCTGGTTCAAGGCTCCTGAGAGCACCCCAGTGCTACCAGGCTATACCTCGTATCATGCTTTTCGGCCCCAAAACCTGAGCTGAACCACAAAGGGAGGGGGAGTGTCCATATTCATCAAGGACATCCACACCTCCAGGTTAGTAGCAACACATGAAACATCAGAGACCATACAGGTGCAACTAACCATAGGCAAAACTGCTATACAACTGGTAGCATGTTACAGACCACCCTCCTAATCTTATGAACCCCACTCAGCCTTCCTGAAGACATTGGAGGGTATGAATGTATCACAAAATACCATCATACTGGGAGATTTCAACTACCCAAACATAGATTGGGTACATTATTCTAGCTCTAATACCCTAGCCCAAAGGTTCCTGGAATTCATAAATTCAAACGCACTGGAACAACTAGTCACCTCTCCCACTAGGGGAGATAATATACTAGACCTGATCATCACAAACATGGGGACAAAATACTCCACACCGGAAGTATACCCCTCACTAGTGAGATCTGACCACAAACTAATCACCCTGGATATACATATCCCACCTCCTCCCCCAGCACAAAAGACCACAGTGAAAAACCTCTCAAAACCAGACTTCACTCTTATTAAGACTGAGATGGTATCCTTTAAGCCCACTGTGCCAGTGGACACCACATCCCACAATGCTGAATCCTTCACAAATGCTTTCTATGGACATCTCCAAGAATGCATGGATCATGCAATCCCAAATAAATCCAAGTCCCTCTCCACCAAAGTTAAGCGTCCTGTCTGGTGGACCTCAACCATAAACAAATTGTATAACAAAAGAAGGAAGCTACTGCACGTCAGAGCAAAATCCCATGAAGGGAAGACATCTCTGATCAACATTAGCAGAAAACTACGTTCTCTCATAAAAACATCCAAGGCCAACTTTGAGAGAAAAATCGCTACGAACACTAAAGATAACCACAAAGCCTTCTTCAGCTATGTTAGAAACCTGGGCGGAAACCCTCAGATATGCTCAGAGTTGGTTCACAACAACAAAAAATATACTGAACCCACAGATATTGCCAACATTCTGGCTGACAGGTTCAGTGCAAATTTCTCCCCTCCCTCACCCCCAAAAGAAGAAATACTTATCCCAGCTGAATGTAATCTCCCTGTCATCTCAGATGTCCAAGTGAGAACCGCCCTAAACAAAGCAAAAAACACAGCATCAATGGGACCTGACGGTATCCAGGGTTGTGTGTTACGTGAACTCCAAGAGGGGCTTAACCCACACATAAAAATGCTATTTAACCTTAGCCTTACTTTGGGATATGTACCTGAACACTGGCATACAGCAACAGTGGTCCCACTCCACAAGGGGGGTGCCTCTACAGACCCTGGAAACTATCGCCCCATAAGCTTAACCAGCCTGGTCTGCAAAGCTATGGAAAGAATCATTATGGAACTCAAAAACAGAGACATAGGGGACCTACAGACACTTGACCCCACCCAGTTCGGCTTTGTAAAGGGCAGATCCTGCATTTTAAACCTGGTTGACTTTTTCGAAAAAGTCACTAGAGCCATTGATGAGGGCAAAGCAGTCCATATAGCATACCTGGACTTGGCTAAGGCCTTTGACACAATACCCCACTCAGGCATCATAGATAAGCTCAACAGCTTAAAAGTAAACCCTTATGTCACTAGATGGGTTGCAAACTGGCTAAAGGACAGAACCCATAAAGTTAAAATCGCTGGAGCAATGTCAGACTCAAAGCCAGTCACAAGTGGTGTCCCACAGGGATCTGTCTTGTTCGGCATTTATTTCTCAGATGTTAAAGCAAACATGGGAGGGCTGTGGCTGACAAAGTTCACAGATGACTGCAAACTAGGCGCCATAGTCGATACACCAGCAGACACATACATCCTACAAAAAGGCCTCACAGAAATGGACAACTGGTGCCGGAGTCACGGCCTTAAACTAAATGCCAAAAAATGTATAGTCATCCCCTTTGGGAAAAACAAAGTACCAACAAATTATCACATAGACAGCAACCCACTGAGTATGGTAAAATTAATCAGAGACCTAGGGACCCAAGTCGACAGCGACCTCTCATTTGACACCCACGTTGCCAAAGTGGTTAGAAAAACATTCTACCTTGCACTCCTCATCATGAAGGGATTCACATCCAGATCCAAGGATGTCATTGTACCCCTATATTCCTCCCTCATCAGACCCATGATTGAGTACAATGCCCCATTTGGTATGTACCTCACCCGGCATTTGCAACAGCTGGAGAGACCACAAAAGTACCTCACCAAGAGGATCAAGGGTCTCCAACATATGTCTTATTCTGCCAGACTAAAGAAACTTCAGCTCTATTCAGTAGCATATCGCCTGCTCAGAGGTGATCTCTGCCTGACGTACAATGCCATGTCCAATCAGGATCTGATGGACATGCTCCACCTCAAAAAATCCAAATCCATCAGGACCACGAGAGCTAAAGACTTAAACCTCGGCACAAGGACATGCTGGAGGGATAGATTCATAACCCAGAGGATTCCCATGCTTTGGAACAAGATCCCAGTTCGTATTAGGCAGAGCCCCTCACTGACTCTCTTCAAGAGAAATCTTGATGAGTGGATGGGAGATCATAAGTTTACCCCAGGGGTCACATCTGTGTCACTGCTAGACAGGGGCACAGTAAACTAATTCTATTATATAAGGGGACCTTCATTGTGTCACTACTAGACAGAGGCACAGTATTCTAAATTTATTCTGTACATTTTTTGTACCATTTCATGGGGTGGAAAAAGCCACATAACTATGGCTAGGCTTACAAATGCCCCAGGGCAGATAGCCTAGTACTATACTATGAAACTATGAAACTTCCTTTACCTATCTAACTCTGCATGCTGCTACAGCTGCTGGTGGTCTATCAGGTCCGTATGCTTGTGTGGGCTGACTGTAACATGTCATGTAGTGTTAGATTTTATTAATATTAGTCTGAAATTAATTATGTTGTAAATATGCTGAAAGAAAAGGCTTGCTTAAATGCAGAAACAGAGTTTAGTAATATGTCATCAGCAGTCATACTAAATGACCATGGCTTGGAAAAGGAATCTGCTGAATGGACATTTTTCCCTTACAGACTTAAAAACAGGATGTATGTAAGAGCAAAAATGCAAAATCTGCTTTTAAAGAACACTGACATGCTTTTCTGCATATAAAAAATGGACATAATATGTTTCCTAAAATAACAGGATGGACACAATATGTTTCCTAAAACAACAGGATATGTTTATGACACTGTGACAATGTGTTTTCTCAAAAATATGTTTTTCTGCATGAAAAACAGGATATGAACAGATGTTTTTATACAAAGATCCAAATAAAATACAGGATGTTCACACTGTCAGAAAAGCTGATCTCTGACAATGTGTTTTATCAAAAATATGTTTTTCTGCATGGAAAACAGGATATGCTTATCAACATTGGCACAAGAACATATGTTTTATACACAGATTCAAACAGAATACAGAACAATGTGTTTCCTCAAAAATATGATTTTCTACATGGACATCAGGACACTGTTACAGGATATTCACACTGTCAGAAAAGCTGGTCTCTTACAAGACATTGTTAAACAAGGAAGCTTAGTATTGTTTCTACAGGATAAGCAATTCTCCAAAATACAGGACTAAAACTGTATATAAAGAGCTGTATAAATCCAGTTATGTTAGAGGTATGGTAGGGACACAAGTCCTAAGGTAAATGTTATATCTTTTACATCATCTGTACTATATGAGAAGTAAAGTTGGAACAGTACTTTTAAGCTGCAACGTGGTTCCGTTTGGTTTATTATAAAAAGTTATTTGTTACTGCTCTCTAAAGTTGATGCTGCAAAGTATATTCTGCAAGTTTCTGTATGCAACAGACTGTGAATGCAAATATAACCAGACTTTGAATTTTAGCAGAATCCAGCCAGCAAGACTGAGTGTCTTAAAGAACACTTCAGATCCATCCCACAGCAAGAAGCAGCAAGCAGTAAGCAGAGAGAGCTCAAAATATTTTTTCAATGGCGAGGCAGCTGAGTGACTAGCTCCATATAATTTTTTCAATGGCAAGCTAGCCTGCATTTGAACCTACAATCTGCAATTCAAACACAGGAGGAGTGATGGTAAGCCCTGCAGAGGGTCACTTCAGTCAAATTGCAGTAACTAACATTTGTACATATGTGTAAATCCTAAACAGAAGTATTCCAGTTTATGCAGCTTGCAGTAGTAAAGTTTTTTAGACGTCTACAATCCGGAGTGAGACTAGTTCAAGAAATTTGCAGTGCCATAAATTCTTCAAGAAAAGGTGAATGTCCACTAGCACAGTAGTCCGCTGCCTGTTGTGCTTCACCAGCTTCTCAAGTGACTGAAAAATTTCTAGCCATCTGCAGTAACAGCTTGATCACCTGTTTTCTTGCTAACTGGTAAGACTTTTTTCTGTGTCACATATTTAGTGTGGATGATGTTAAAACAGTTTGTATGTTCTTAAGAGAGTTTGTATATTATTAGAGTTTTTTATTATTGATATGGATATTATTTATAATTCATGCAGGAGTAAACCAAACTTTAGTAAATTGCTATGTTGGTATACACAGCACATTAGTAAATGTAAAACCTTATTAGGGCAGGTTGATAGTAAGGCATTATGCAAATGTATTACAATATTTGACTGGTATCTCAAAGAAAACCATGTGAAAAATGACAAATGTTTATTGTGTGCTTCAACAAAAACTGCATTTTGTGTATTATGCCACAAAAAAGTATTGCATCATATTGCTAAAAAAATAGACTGTAAAGACAGATCTGTTCATGATAAACAATTAACTAAGGGTAAAGTGTTTCCATTACATTCTGATGTTGAACAGTTATGTCCTGTCACCACATGTGAGTCAAATCAGTTACTGATAGATCCCTTAGTACATTTTGTTATAAAGGAATATAGTAAACTTCTAAAAGACAGACACAATGAGTTCAGGAAGCTTAGACAAGTTATACATACATCTTTTCAAAAGTGCATAGGAGTTTCAAATTCAGCAGAACAGCTTACTAAAGAATGTCAGAAAGACCATACAACATTCCAGGAAATTCAACAGCAGTTGCAGGATAAAGGAAATAAATTAGCTGAACTGACAGAGACTGGGAATTTCCTGCATACACAGCTAATCTGTGCAAAAGAAATATATTTTATAATATGTTTATGTTTTGAAAATGGTTAAACATACATGGTAGGATGGTAGGATCTGATGTCTGGACAAATCATTCTTAAATGTTTTACTTTCATTCAGTTAAAACAAGACATCTATCAGTACTACAGTAAAGTAAAGCATATGAATGCCATTCTTAGCACAGTCAAAAGGTAAACAAAACTGTTCTAGTGTATTATAATATATAAATTAAATAAAAATAGATGAGTAAAAAATTAAAGTCACAAGACATGACATGCTTGTATAAAGATATACATATACAAGACAGACATGCATGTGTGTTCTTTTCATCTAGAGTACATCTGTTACAATACACAAGAATAACAGGCAGACAACAGCAATTATAAATATAAATGTGTTGGTTAAACTATTATCTATTTTATTTTTTACAATTTGTTTATAATTATATAGTAATACCAAACAGTTAAAGTTCTGAATTAAAAAAAAAAAAAAATCACAGATGGTATTATTCAAACAGGTTTTGTAAAATTAATGGCAGGACAGTTAAATAGTTAAATAAATTAAAAAAAAAAATACTGGAATCCATGTAAGGTAATTGTAAAATGATGTCTATTTATGTTGTATAAATGCATAGTTATGCAAATCACAATCACATTAAAGGAAAAATGCCAAAAGAATTAACTATAGTTTACAGAGTATGAAATGTGAGCTCTGACCTTCCTAGACTAGATGAATAGTTACAGGAAATGCTGGAAAGATAAGATAAACAACAAGACTGATTGCCAGATAAGTAGCTTGAGTTTTTCTAAAGCATCATTGTTATTAAAACATACTTGTTAAAATGTTTACAAGCAACACTATTTGGTAATTGTAATAAAATGCCACAATTGTGCATAGATGTCACTGATAATCTGTTTGCAAGTAAATGTTAAAAGGACAAAAAAAAACCTCAGTTGCATCAAGTACAGCCAGCAAATGGGCTATAGTATATATACAGTTCAAATCAATTGTGCAGGAGGGTGTAAATACCTACTAGAGGTAATATACAGTGAAAGCTTTATTTAGTAACCTAATAAAATAAATGTATAACCAAAGTGTTGGGCTGACATACATTCTATTCTCACAGCATAGGGCAGGTAAACAGTGCTGAAGTACTACAGGGGGAGGGGTACTTTCTCAGTTTTACACTGACTGTATAAGGGGGAGGGGCACTTTCTCAGTTTTACACTGACTGTATAAGCAGTACTGCACAAGGGTCTGAAATAAAGCTACAGGAAAAATAAACAACAAGGGTCTGAAATAAAGCTACAGAAAAAAATTGAACAAGATTGGTCACTATTTCAATATGTTTTTGACAAAACAATGTTGGTATAAAAAAGCATGAATATTTTTAATTGCTGAGTATGTAGTTTAAAATAACAGGACATATGGATTTGGTATCAGTTCCACTAGATATTTCTAAAGAGACAAATATTTTCCAAGATTTTGCTCAATATTAATGTAATTAAATTTGTAAGATTAGACTAAATGTACTTTACAGTCTTTGTATGTACAAATGTAGAAAATTTCAGTACAAATGATAGTCTTTGTATGTACAAATGCAGAAGAATTCAGTACAGATGAAATTAATGTCTAGTAATGAATATGTGTGAAAAAAATATACTGATCAGGATACATTGTAATAAGTTCAAAACTAATTTGTCAAGTTGTAATATCACTGGTTTTACCCCAGTAAAATAATTGCTTTCAAATATTTATTATCTAAACCCAGTTCAGTATTTTACCAAGATGTTAATGAGCAGTTTGAAGACATGATCACAATGTTATGGTTAAAATGACATTGAAACTGTACATTTTCAGAAGTGTATAAATGCTTGCAGTAGCACATAGTTATTGTCTCTTATAGTTAATTCAACAGTTGCAAAGAGTTAATGAAACAGTTCTAAGTCATAAATGAAATTCTATGATTGCAAAAGAATAAATTGATCAAGTTAAACTAAAGCAGACACAGCTCATAACTGATAAAATATTTTCACAGAATGGTCTGCAAAAGAAAATATGTTAAATACATTCAGTTTCGTAGTAATACTTAATATCATTGTATTAACTATGTAAAATTGCATTTTGACTTGTATCAATAGAAGACTATAGGTTTGTTTCTTAATGTATTTTCTATATAAATGTTTTGAGTATGTTTAAAAACAGAGGGAATTGTTAGATTTTATTAATATTAGTCTGAAATTAATTATGTTGTAAATATGCTGAAAGAAAAGGCTTGCTTAAATGCAGAAACAGAGTGTAGTAATACCTGATCAGCAGTCATACTAAATGACCATAGCTTGGAAAAGGAATCTGCTGAATGGACATTTTTCCCTTACAGACTTAAAAACAGGTATGCAAGAGCAAAAATGTAAAATCTGCTTTTAAAGAACACTGACATGCTCTTCTGCATATAAAAAATGGACACAATATGTTTCCTAAAATAACAGGATGGACACAATATGTTTCCTAAAACAACAGGATATGTTTATGACACTGTGACAATGCGTTTTCTCAAAAATATATTTTTCTGCATGAAAAACAGGATATGAACAGATGTTTTTATACAAAGATCCAAATAAAATACAGGATGTTCACACAGTCAGAAAAGCTGATCTCTGACAATGTGTTTTATCAAAAATATGTTTTTCTGCATGGAAAACAGGATATGCTTATCAGCATTGGCACAAGAACATATGTTTTATACACAGATCCAAATAGAATACAGAACAATGTGTTTCCTCAAAAATATGTTTTTCTACATAGGTTCATAGGTTCATAGATTAGTACTAGGCTAAGTGCCCTTGCGAGCCATTTTAAGCCTAGCCAATTATCCCTTGTGAGACTCAAACCCTGTACCTTGTGTTTGTAAGGCAAACACCTTAACCATTAGGGCACCCTCCAAACCCATACATGGACATCAGGACACTGTTACAGGATATTCACACTGTCAGAAAAGCTGGTCTCTTACAAGACATTGTTAAACAAGGAAGCTTAGTATTGTTTCTACAGGATAAGCAATTCTCCAAAATACAGGACTAAAACTGTATATAAAGAGCTGTATAAATCAAGTTATGTTAGAGGTATGGTAGGTACACAAGTCCTAAGGTAAATGTTATATCTCTGACATCATCTGTACTATATGAGAAGTAAAGTTGGAACAGTACTTTTAAGCTGCAACGTGGTTCCGTTTGGTTTATTATAAAAAGTTATTTGTTACTGCTCTCTAAAGTTAATGCTGCAAAGTATATTCTCTCATCAGGGTATATTCTGCAAGTTTCTGTATGCAACAGACTGTGAATGCAAATATAACCAGACTTTGAATTTTAGCAGAATCCAGCCAGCAAGACTGAGTGTCTTAAAGAACACTTCAGATCCATCCCACAGCAAGAAGCAGCAAGCAGTAAGCAGAGAGAGCTCAAAATATTTTTTCATGTAGCACCTACAGATTCCTAGTACACTGTGGCTTGGGCCAGTATATGTAGGGGTAATGTGTGAGTGTCAAACAATATGTAGTTGTTCTCACAGTATTATACTGTCATGTTCAGTTTGCTTTCTGGTATGTTGTTGTCACTGTGGTGCACTTGTTTGGGGGTATGCAGTTTCACACCAGTGTCTGTGTTCCACTAGTATTACATCCCTGTACTGCCTGTTATATTTGCTACTGCATGTGTACAGCACCAGAGCATGACCTGGGTAGTGTTATATCAATCTGATTGTAGTTTGGACATTGCTCGGTAGCTCAGTGTAGTTTCTCTACTGTTGTGCTATGTCCACATATTCATAGGATGTCCAGTTGTATGGCCAATATCTTTGGTCTGGTCCCCATAACTGTTATGCATGACACATCAATGGGATGATGTGGGGACTAAGTCAGTCAGTAATGTGAAGCAACTGAGTCCTGGTATTGTGATATTTCAGTTGATATATTTTAGGACTTACACTGTTACTACATGAACGTTCTCAGATTATCTACTGACATATTTTGTACAGGTCCCTATATTCATGCCTTTGACCACCCACTTTGTCAGGCTTAGTCCACATTCATTGCATTAAGGGGTTCTGAGCATACCTCTCCACAGCCAGATTTTCCACAGAATGTCCAGATGTTTGGTCCATGTTTGTTCAGTTCCACAATTTATTTCTATTTGTCTGGTAAATCATGGTGATGATACAAGGATTTATGTCAGTTAATATATGACATGACATGTCAGTTCCCATCATCATATCATTCAGTGATTGTCTGTGGAAACACACACTGTCGCTATAACAAGTCTTCGTTTGTAACAACAATTTTCTGACTATGTACATATATGTGGCCCATCCCCCCCTTTACACTCTTTGTACAGGTTCTTTGCACTAACAGGTTGGGAGGGGTGGTTCGGAGACATAACTGCACTGCATGTTTTATATATATATATATATATATATATATATATATATATATATATATATATATATATATATATATATATATATATATTTTTCCTTCCGTTATATTTAATATATGTATATCTATATTATGACTGTACATTTTTTTATATGTTTCATCTGACATTATATATATATATATCTATATATATATATATATATATATATATATATCTATAATGTGTGTGTGTGTGTGTGTGTGTGTGTGTGTATGTGTATAGTCTATATACAACACACAAAGGGTTCCGCCACACTTTCCCCCTAATATTGTATGCCTCTATGGCATGATATATTTGAAAAATCAAGAGTAATTCCTGTATCTCATCTGGTGTACTGGTACATTCCTCTGACAAAAATGTTCAGAGTCATAGGTTCAACACTTGGGACTGCTGTTTTTTTTTGTTAATGTTAAATGACCTGAATGCAGGATATGTTCGTTAAAGCACGACAACATCTCACAGGTCAGCGAGTATAGTGGTAAGTTGGTGTTGTTGTTGAGGACAACGTCCTTGGTTTGAAACTTGGAAGGGCTGACTATTTTGTTGCTGGGCAGAACAAGTTCTGAGGGATACAAACTGATTAAGGCACATTTATGCATATATGTATAATGTTAAATTTAAGCAATAACCCACAGCTGGGTGTGGGTAATGCTGGATTTACCCACAGTTGGTGTGGCTTGGTCATGAGGGCAATGATCTCATGACCATACAATGCCAACTGTGGGTAAGTCCAGCATTGCCCGGACCCAGCCGTGGATTATTGCTATTATACAATGACATTATTTAAGTAAACAATACTTACCTTTATTAAATAATGTCATTGTATCATGCCTCCATGGTGCCCTTCCACAGTTTTCCAGTATCCTGGGCCATTTCTGATGTACTGCACATGCATAACGGACATGTTCCCACACTTATGCAGTACATCAGTGCTGTGCAGAGGTAGCAGTATAGATAGGGGGATCTCAATTGCTTTTTTTAACATATCTCAGTATGTTATATGAGGTGATGAACTCCTATAACATAGTGAGTTATATTAAAAAGGCAAAAGAGATCTTCCTTTCTCTGTTGAGAGGAAGAGCTCCATTGCATTTTTTTATGATATCTTGCTATGCTATACAAGTTCTTCAACTCGTCACACATAGCAAGATATGTTCAAAATACAGAGGAGATCTTCATTTCCCCATTGCTATCTCTGCAGACTGGAAATACACACAGGTGATATACAAATGGAAACAGTCCAGGCATCTGGACCTTTTTCCATTTGCATACTCTTGGAGTTACAACAGGCACTCTGTTTGGATTGGCCAATTAGCGTACTCATTTCTGTATGCTAATGGCCAGTCATTGTATGATATACAATTAAATATTTCTGTACACATTTATACTTTGACATTTACCTTCCATGATATCTCCCTATGTGCTTTCATTACATTATATTCTTGTGTGATTATACTATATGGGGCACGTGTGTTTATATGGGAGGTTCACAGCTTTTCTACACTGACATCTCACTTTTGGAACTGCTACTCTACCCTGGTTGACAAAAATAATTGGCACATAATTTACATTTACTAAAATAATTTTAACACTAGTTTCTCATGATAAAATAAATTGTTTGTCTTGGGATTAAAACTCTGTATGTTTGCATGTAAAGTTGTAACTCTAACCACTACACTATAATGGCTTGCACATTTTCATTATCTATTTTCATTTAACTCCTATGGGATGTTTAAGCTGTAATGTACACACCCACTTACCTACACTTAAACATCCCTTAGGGCATTATATACAAGGATACATTATCATTATTTTCTGTAGGTTATGAGGTTGTGTATTGTGGTGTTGTGACAACTACTTGGGACTGTGTTTGTAACATATTGCAATGATTGGGCTTTCAAGATTCTGTGCATGTTTCATGCTGATGCATGACATATTCAGTATGGCCTTTATGTATTTTGTGGGGCTGAGGTTGTGCTTGTGTACATTTGGGGGATTTATCCCTTGTTATGTATGCATTTGCACACATTTCCTGCTTCTGCAGACTGCAGAAGTCCCATACGGTACTTTAGCAATACAGAGGGTGTGTCACAGAGGCTGAACACATCCCCTGTATTGCTTTCCTACTGCTGTTTTTTTTTTTTGTCCAGTGTTCGCGGACACTGAAATGCTTCTATTTTGCTTTTCAGTATCTGCGGACACTGAAATACTGGCATAATATTAGAGCTAAGCTCTAATATTATCCCAGTATGGCTTTGGAAGTGCCGTCTGGTACTTTCTGAGCACAGGGGGTGTATTTACTGTCCATGCTCTGCACAGACATGCCCTCTGCACTTGCACACAGAACCGTGTCTGTTTTAGTGCACGGCAGCGTGCCTTCATACATATGCATGGCGCGCTGCCATGCTAAACGTGAACGGTCCCTTCCCTGCAGGAATAAGCTATTCCTGCACGGAAGTTTACTGAATATGGGGGAGTATTATTTCAGATTTATAGACTTACATTGCCATCTTATGGAAATAGTGCTTGAGAATAATGTATTTATGTTATGAGGTGAAATATACCTACAGAAGGATGGTGCAGCTATGGGCAGTTCCAGTGCCAGTAGCTACATCAGTAATGTCATGGGTATTTGGGAAGAAGACCATATTCTGAATTATGCTTATTGTCAACATATCCATGTTTATTGTAGAGTTGTTGATGACTTGTTTATGGTTTGGAAAGGAACTGAAGAAGAGTTACATTTGTTTCATGCAAATTTGAATATGACTGCACATTTTTCAAAAATCAGTATGAATGTCAGTTAAAGAGATAGAGTTTCTAGATGTTTATATTATACAAGATCAAGATGGCTTCTTAAATACCAGGGTATTTAGGAAAGCATGTCATAGGAGCACATATCTGCATTGGCAAAGTATGCATCCCACACATTTTTAGAAATTTCAGTAAAGGTCAAGGGATGAGGGCTTCTAGATTAAATGATAGTGGGGGAGGTTTAATGCAGGAATTGAACTCACTGAAACTAAGATTCAGGGAGAGAAGTTATAAAAAAAGAGAGGTCAATAACATATTAGGCAATATGTTAGAGTTAAGAACAACAAAGGTGAAACCTTATTTCATTGAAGGTCTTTGTCAGAGAGCCAATTCACATACTAATATCTCATTGATAAGAATGCCTATAGTATATTCAAGCAATGCCAGACAAATAACAAGGATATTGAGGAAACCTTGGCAGATACTGGAAACAGATCCTGAGATTAAATCAGTAGTTGGCGAGAAACCTCATTTTCTTTTAAAAAAAATAAAAAAATCATTAAACAGGATGTTATGTTATCCCAAAATTGTGGAAATACCACTAGATATTCAACATGTGCACGAAACATTCCCATGCTCTAAATGCAATTACTGTAAGTATATTGGCTCCTCTAATAGCTTTAGACATCCAGATACAGGTAATCAGACAATGTTTAAGGTAATGGCTGAGTGTAGCACATGCCATTTAGTGCATTTAGCATACTTTAATATTTGTGTGTCTTTCTATATAGGCAAACCTGACAGACACCTACTTGACTGTATAAGGGAACACATACATAATATAAATACTGGGTCAACTACAAATGTGTTAGCAAGACATTTCATACAGTATAACTCATGACACAGTTTTAAGTTTTTAGCCATGGAAATAATAAAACCTAATGAGTGTGGGGGTGATATTAGAAATATGCCTGAAACATTGCAGATGAGATGGATCAACCAGATGAGAGCTAACTGAAGGCGAGGTTTGAATGAGAACATTTCTAGAAACCCTGTCCTGAAAGCTAGAAATACATGTAAGTAAGGCATTGTGAAATGTATATTGTTTGTTGGAAGGGATTATGTATATTGTGATATTGTGATATTTATATACATTTTTACTATATATGATGTTTAAATAATTTTAGTTATTATAGAACAGTCACCAAGGCCATTGATGAGGAAAAGGCAGTCCATACAGCCTACCTTGACCTTGCAAAGGCTTTCGACACAATACCCCACTCGGGTATTGTAGAAAAACTTACCAGCTTAAATGTAAACCCATATGTCACAAGATGGGTTGCAAACTGGCTTAAGGACAAAACCCACAGGGTTAGAGTTGCTGGCGCTATGTCAGACTCCAAGCCGGTCACAAGTGGTGTCCCACAGGGCTCGGTCCTTGGCTCCCTATTGTTCGGCATCTACTTCTCAGAAGTACAGGCCAACATGGGAGGACTTTTGACAAAGTTTGCAGATGACTGCAAACTGGGCCATAGTGGAAAGTGCATCGGACACAGATATCCTTCAGAAGGGACTCACGGAAACAGATAGCTGGTGCCAGAGCCATGGCCTGAAGTTAAACGCCAAAAATGTATAGTCATACCCTTCGAAAAACAAGGTAACCCCAAGGTACCATATAGGTGGCAATCCGCTAAGCACAGAAGAGGGGAGGAGGGACCTGGGGGCCCAGGGTGCCAGTGGCCTTTCTTTGACACTCACGTTGCTAAAGTGGTTAGAAAGACCTTCTACATTGCCCACCTGATCATGAAGGATTCACATCCAGATCTAGTGAGGTCATTGTTCCCTGTACTCTTCACTTATCAGACCAATGGTCGAGTACAATGCCCCATTCGGAATGTATCTCGCCCGACATCTGCAGCAATTGGAGTGACCCCAAAAGTTTCTCACCAAAAGGATAAAGGGACTCCAAAATCTGTCATATGCTGCCAGATTGAAGAAACTCCAGCTCTATTCAGTCGCATACCGTCTGCTCAGAGGTGACATGTGCCTGACATACAAGGCTATGTCCAACCCAGAATTAATGGACATGCTCCACCTCAAAAAATCCAAATCCACCAAAACCACTAGAGCAAGTGACTTAAACCTTAGCACGGATATAAATAGGACATGCTGGAGGGATAGATTTATCACTCAGAGACTCCCTATGCTGTGGAATAGAGTCCCGGTCCATGTGAGGCAGAGCACCTCGCTGGCTCTGTTCAAGAGAAATCTTGACCTGTGGATGGGAGATCGTAGGTTTACCCCGGGAATCATCTCTGTGTCACTGCTGGACTGAGGCACAACAAACTAATGGGTACAGTATTTTTTCATATAAGGGGTGGCGTAAGCCACAAAAATTCGGGCTAGGCTTATAAATGCCTTGGGGCAGATAGCCTAGTATAAACCTATGAACCTATAATTAATTACTGGTTTGTTTTTCCAGCTGGGTATAGTGTAATGGTGTCTGATGAAGCAGTGTTTTGTAACTGCAAAAGTGCTCACAAACAATAAATGCTTCTGAATTTTTCATGGTTTTTGCTTTATGCTAAGACCCTTTGCCTTAGTTTTTTTCACTCTGTTTATTGTTTTGCTATATATACATATATCTATATCTATAGCTATATATATATATATATATATATATATATATATATATATATATATATATATATATATATATATATATATATATGTATATATATATCTACACACACACACACACACACACACACACACACACAGACACACACACGTATGTGTGTGTGTGTGTGTGTGTGTGTGTGTGTGTGCATATATATATATATATATATATATATATATGTATTTATATATATATAAAACATTTTTTTTATCAAAGCCAGAATGTACCCCACCCCCCACCCCTAGCACTGGTCCCTTGGCAACTGCCTTGGTAATCTTTTGCTGGATCCAGTTCTGATGTCAGTTAAGTGAATCACAATTATTCCTACAAAAACCTAGAGAAATAACATAATTCCCTTTGATTTGTGTTGAGGTTGGTGTGGATGTGATCTAGGTAGTAGAATATTCAATGATTGAGCTCTCTGGTTAGTGTGCACACATCATGAGTCCAGAGACATGTAAACACGTTACAAGTCAGCAGAAGTTAAATGTAGCACAATGGTTTACCAGACAATAGTAAGGTCATTTGTGGTTAAAATGATGCAATACAACTGGCTTAAGTAAGTCAGAGAAAACCCTATGGAAAGTACAATGTATAACTATTTAAAGTCATTGGTTTCTGCCATAAAATCACAATGCTTAATTAGTTTTGAAATATTAGTTTTTCAGCATGAATTTTCTATTTTGCTGTTTTAGTCACTTTTAACCCATTCATTACATTTTTTTTTATATAACCACCTAGTCATCATAGTAGTCAGCGGAAGAATTTCCTCTCACTTCCTGTCCCACAATCCTTTTTTCACATTTTTTTCAGTTAATTAATTCATTATTTATTATTTTTTTACATTTGTTTACTGGGTAGTGTCCATCTGGGCTAGGGGCCTGTTTTCAGTGGACATCCGGGGAGATAAGCTTTTTGACAAAAACATAGCAAAGAAAAAGCTAAACAAATGACTTATATGAAAGAGGCAATATACAATTTCAGAGTGCAGATAAGTGAAATACAAAATGCACAAAAAAAGAGGTAAAATACAGTATCTAGGTTCAAGCAGGTGATATGCAAAATGTATGCAAAATAAAAGACTATTCACCATCCTCTTTATATATATATATATATATATATATATATATATATATATATATATATATATATATAGGTTCATAGGTAGGTACTAGGCTATTGGCCCTCGGGCCTATATAAGCCTAGCCAAAAAGGTACCCTGGATTTTGCCACCCAGGAAAATTATTTTCCTGTGCCCCTGTCAAGCAGAGCCACAGAAGTGATTCCACAGGTGAAGTTCCTATTTCCCATCCAATCATCAAGATTTTTCTTGAAGAGTGTTAATGAGGAGCTCTGTTTGACATAGATAGGTAGTCTGTTCCAAAGTATGGGAAGTCTCTGGGACAGGAATCTATCCCTCCAGCATGTTCTGTTTATTGTGGTGACAAGGTTTAGGTCCCTAGAGCATGTAGCTCAGAGGGACTGGGATTTCTTTAAGTGGAGCATGTCCAACAGCTCTGGGTTTGGCATAGCTTTGAATGTTAGGCAGAGATCGCCTCTGAGTAGGAGATATGTGATGGAGTAAAGCTGGAGTTTTTTGAGACAGTCTGCGTAGGGCATCTGTTTGAGGCCAGTAATCCTCTTTGTGAGGTATTTCTGTAGCTTTTCCAGTTATTGTAGATGTCTTGTGAGGTACATACCAAATGGGGCATTGTACTCTATAATGGGTCTAATGAGTGATGAGTAGAGGGGAACAATGCCCTCTTTTTTTTTCTGGATGAGAAACCATTTGTGATGAGGTGTACCACGTAGAAGGATTTCCTGACCACTGTGGTGATGTGATTATCAAAGGAGAGACTACTGTCCACCTGTGCCCCAAGGTCTCATCACATTTTCAAGTGTTAAGTAGACTACCGCTTATGTGGTAGTTCATGGGTACAGAGTTTTTACCAAAGGGGATGACAATGCACTTTTTGGCATTGAGCTTGAGGCCATGGCTTTGACACCAGGCATATGTCCACATCATTATGAGTTTTGATTATGGCTCCTAGTTTGCAGTCATTTATGAACTTAGTTAGCCAAAGACCTTCTGTGTTAGCCTGTACTTCAGAGAAGTAGATACCAAACAGGAGAGGACCCAGGACTAAAGCCTGTGGTACTCCACTTGCCACTGGTCTGAAGTCAGATTTGGAGTCTGCTAATTTCACAGTATGGGTTCTGTCAGTAAGCCAATTGGCAACCCGTCTTGTGACATAGGGATTTATACCTAGTTTAGGGAGTTTATCTCTAATTCCAGAGTGGGGGATGGTGTCAAAAGCCTTGGTGAGATCTAGATAGGCTGTGTGAACCACCTTACCCTCATCTATGGCTTTGGTGACTGCTTCAAAGAAGTCTATCAGGTTTAGGAAACATTATCTGCCTTTTACAAACCCAAACTGTGTGGGGTCCAGAGTTTGGAAATTACCAATGTGTTTGTTTAGGAGTTCCATGATACATTCCATGGCCTTGCAGACCAGGCTCGTTAGGCTAATGGGGCGGTAGTTCCCGGGGTCTGTCATGGCTCCCCCTTTGTGGAGTGGGATAACAGTCATGGTGCACAATTCAATGGGCACAAAGCCTGAGGTGAGGCTATGATTGAACATGGTACTTAGGTGAGGTGTCAGTTCATTCTGTAGTTCATGTAGAATGTAGCCTGGGATGTTGTCAGGTCCCATGGATGCTGTGTTCTTGGCTTTGGAGAGTGAGGTTTTTACCTGTGCAGCCGTGATTACATGAACTTTGCATTCTTCCAGTATAGAGATGGGCCCTTTATGGGGTGGGGGGGGGGGTAAAGTTAGCACTGAATCTATCTGCCAGGATGTTGGCAATATCAGTTGGTTTTGTATATTTAGTGCCATTGTGTTGTAACTCAGAGCAGATCTGAGTGTTGCCATTGGTGGCGATTTCTTTTCATAACTAGCTTTGGAGGATTTTATGAGGGATCTCAGCTTCTTACTGAGGCTGACCAGGGAGTTCCTCCAATCATGGGATTTTACTCTTTTTTGCAACAGTTTCTTTCTTCTGTTGTAGATTTTGTTTATGGCAGAAGACCATCAGATTGGCTTCCTTTTTTTGGAGGATTGCATCTTTGTTATGTTAGGGATAGCACAATCCATGCACTTGTGTAAGTGCTTATAAAGTGCATTTGTGTAGGACTCAGCAGTCGTACCTCTATTGTCCATCTGCATGGGTGTTGTGAAGTATGCCACTTCTGTCTTAAGAAGAGTGAAGTTGGCTTTGGAGATTTTTTTTACTGTTGTTTCCCTAATGGGGGGTGGGGGCGGGATGTGGATGTCTTGGGTGATTAGCTTGTGGTCGGATCTGACCAACGAGGAATTGACCTCTGGTGTGGAACACTGGTCACCCATGTTGGTAATGACCAGGTCTAGGATACTGCTGCCACTGGTGGGGGTGTGGATAAGTTGATCCAAGGCATTGGAATTTATGAATTCCAGAAAACGTTGAGTAAAAGAGTTAGTACAGGAGTAGTTTTCCCAGTTAATGGTGGGGTAGTTGAAATCTTCCATTATCAGGGTGTTAGGTTGTACCCTAATATTTTCCAGTGTATCAAGGAAAGAGGAGTGGGAATCCTGGGGCATGGTGGGGGGTCTGTATCAAGCTACAATTTGGATTGCGTTCTTGCCCAGAGTTAGTTGCAGTTGGATAATCTTGGATGCATTATGCTGAGCAACTAGCTTGGAGGTGTGGATATCCTTAATGAATATAAACACACCTCCGCCTTTAGTGTTTCAGTCCGGGTTAGGTGGCCGAAAGGTGTGATATGAATTATAGCCTGGTAATGAAGGGGTGCTGTCTGGCGCTTTGAATCAGGTCTCTGTCACTGCACAGATGTTGATGTCCTCCATTTTAAGGAGTGCCTCAAGTGACTGCATTTTGAGATTTAGACTTCTAGCATTGAGTAGCATTACACTCAGATTTTGCTTGCTGGTACCTGTTACGCTGGTCAATTTGTTATTTGAACCTTGCCTAAAAAAGACACTAGAGGGGTGGCAAAAGCCTTTGCCAGTATCCGGAATCCCAAGGGTGACAGGTGCAGTCCATCTCTGGAAAAGCATTATGGTCTGTCAATCTTGTCATCCCAGGCAGACAGATACTGAATTCCCTTAGAATGACACCAGAAGCTTAGCCAATTGTTGAAGTCAGTCATTTTGTCCTTGTACTGTGGTATCATTCTGTGTGATGGCAGGATGCTACTCAGGGCTAGGGTCATACCTGCCTGGGTTACAGAATCTGAGAGGTCCTCCATGTCTCTTTTCATGTAGTCCAGGGAGGTACATCTCAGGTCATTCACACCAACATGGACAATGACAGAGTCCTATTTGTACTTGTTGTGGAGTGACCTGAGTGTGTGTGTTATGTGGCAGATCCTGGCAACCGACAGGCAGTTGACAGTAACTTTCTCCTTGTTTAGCCTGGTGAGTGGAACATCAGGGTGCCTGACTATAGAGTCACCTATGACTAGAGTGTTGGGTACACTATGCCTTATGGGCTGTAGTTGAGTGGCACACTGAGTTTGTGGGCTATGTGTCATTTGGGTTGTGTTGGGGGGGTGGAGGTTGCTTGCATTTCTGCTTTGGAGGTCTCGGTTGTTTGGGCATATTTTTATTGAGGGCCTCCGCTAATGTAGGCATGTGTTTTGTGCATCTATGTGTGTGTTTTGGTGGTGTAAGTTTTGAGGGACTATGTGATGAGTGTGGTGTGGTGCAAGTGTTTACCTTCTCCTCTTGACTGTCTAGTACAGTCTTAGGTGAAGGGAGCTTTGCTTCCAGTTTGGCTATATAAGTGCATCTCTCACAGGTTGCAGTGTTGAGTGGTAGGAGGAGAAGGTTGTCTGTGTACATGAGACAATTGCTGCATTGCCCCAAGATGCTCAGATGCATCAGGTAGAAAGGAGAAAACACCGGGAGCTGACCTTTAGACATGCCTGGATAGGTGCTTATTTATTAAATACTAAAAACTGTTTTCCTCTAGACAAGTGAGGAAAGTTGAGTGCTGTAGTAATTTGTAGCTTATTTAGTGCTTACAATGAGTTCCGAACAGGTGCAGAGTTCAAAGAAACAGATTTGAGTGCTAAAACTAAAAAGCTGGCTAGTTGTAAGGCAAAATTTGAAGAGCAGACTTTATGGCACTGGGAATAGTTTAACTCTAGTTAAGCAGGGGGGGATGCCTCAGGAGCTTACAAACAGTCCTGGATACAGCAAATCTGTATTTGGACTAGACTTGTTACAGGAAAGGGGGGAAACGAGCTTAGATTTTTTTTCAGTAAAGTTTAATGG
This sequence comes from Protopterus annectens, assembly GCF_019279795.1. Lineage (NCBI taxonomy): Eukaryota > Metazoa > Chordata > Ceratodontiformes > Protopteridae > Protopterus > Protopterus annectens. The sequence goes on along the minus strand of NC_056726.1, from coordinate 64,076,126 downwards.
AGAATGCTGGAACAGAAGTTAATTCAAGGTTAAGAATCTGAGTGGGTTGGCCTTCACAAATGTTCTCTCTCTATTAGGTTGAATAAACTAATGACACTAGACTGGGAGGAGTGTCCCAGATCAAATATACAGTATGGGCAGGCAACTGCAAAGCCACCAAGTATAAGAACACCACAACAATACGGAGGGGGGTGGGAAATTAAAACTATTACAGCTACTAACTGTAGCCACTAAATTAAAGTTTTAAACAGATCAAGGAGCAAGTAGACTCTAGAGAATGCTTTTAACTGAAAACAGACTAGACTAGAACACAGAAATCTCAAAAAATCAAAAATGCACAGAAAAGCATGGATAGAGCACTCACAAACAGAAAATACAACTCTCAGTATGAAAAAGCAGTTTACAGTCAAGTAATTCAGTAAACATACAGAGTAATGAAACAGTATTTAGCAATGAAAAAATACAGTTAAAACAGTATAAAACAGTACATAAATGCAGTGAAACAGTAAAAAAGCTTTATAACAGTGCAAAATGTAGTAGATTAACTGTATATCACAATTATAAGTGTTATAGAAGTGCAATTCAATGAAATAAGTTAGAAATAACTAATCCTGCTCTTTTAATCTTAAGGAATTTCTGCTTAGTTTCAGTAATGAATTACCATAAACAGCCTGATAAATGCAAGCAATATATATATATATATATATATATATATATATATATATATATATATATATATATATATACAAACAATATATACATATATATATATATATATATATATATATATATATATATATATATATATATATATATATATATATATATATATATATAGATATATATATATATATATATATGTATGTATATATGCATTTAGTAATGGGTAAGAGGTAAGGAAGAACAGGAAAATTACATGATGAAAGTTCTCAAAAGGTTGCTATAATAGAGAGGAAGAGAGAAATATATAGTTGGGACAGTTGGAATTTTTGAATAGAGGTAAGTCAGGATGAAGGCGTTAACCTGGATGGGTCGGCAGGAGCATAGCCAGTGGTTAGTGAGATGTTCTTTTAAGAGTAGTTTAAATTTATGATTGTCAGGATTTTTAAGTATATGCTGGGGCAGTAGGTTCCAGGAGTTGGATATTTTATTAGCATAAAGACAGTCACTATAGGAGGTTTTTTTTTTTTTTTTTTGCATTAAGGAGTAGTTTATCAGAAGATCTCAGGCACGTGGGGTTAGCGTTTGGTTCAATGAGGTTGAGGACAGCTGGGCATTTCTGATACTTTCCTAATAGCTCTTACTTACCGGATACAGCTTCTTCACCAGTTGTTTTAAATTTGCCCCAAAATATGCTGCCATGACTTCATGCTGAAAACTACACTGACTCCAGACCTGTACTACAATTTGTCTTTTACTTACTTTAGATGTTACAAAATTCACATACCAGGGTGCTAAGTGCATCAGCATATCAACTTTTTCTACTATTGCATATGCTACTTCAATCACCACTAGTCATTTTTACTTTTGAAGATGTTCCCTACTAACCTTCACTGTAACAAAACATATATTTGTTTCTGAAAAAGGTGAATAGGGTTTAAATATCCCATTCATTGAATAAGTTGTCAATGAGGATTTGATGATACAATGCATATATTATGACAGCATTCAGCATTTTATAGATAGAAAACAGATTTGATGTATGTGCCTTTTGCCATACCTGATATAAGGATAATAAGCATTCCCACATTCTCTTCTAGATATTTAAGAAAAAATGTTGGAGTCTCTTCAAAATTCTGTATGTAATAAAGTACCTGCAAAAAAAGAAAAAAAAATGAAACTCCTATTAGGGGGGAATTGTCCTGGTATGATTTCCTGGGTTTCTTTAAAACACACACACAAACGCACACACACACACACACACACACACACACACACACACACACACACACACACACACACACACACACACACACACACACGCACACACATGAGCACACACACACGCACGCGAGCACACACGCACACACATGCGCACACACACACACACACACACACACACACACACACACACGTACACGTGTGAGCGCGCACACACACACACACACACACACACACACACACACACACACACACACACACACACACACACACACACACACACACACACACACACCTTTAACAGCATCACGAAAGCGACGGAACAAAGAAACTCAAAGACAGAAAAACAAGGAAAATAGTCATGAGGCACTTTCATAAGGAATGCCAGTAACAATCTGCTTACCAGGCCACAGGACATTAAAGGTAGATATAAATATTCCCAGCAACGTATGAATGAAGAAAGCTTCACAGAAGTCATACTGCCACAGACACAGCCTACAATGAAAAAGGAGGAAGAGCTCACTCTAGAAGAAGTTAAAAACAGCACTTTAGGAAATGAAGCAAGTGAAAGATGATGTCATATCCAGGGTGATCAAGATGTTAGGTTAGTTAGAGGAGGAATGTCTCCAAAGGGTACTCACAGAATTATTGAAAGCTGGGTGAAGACCGGATGACTGGAGCAGAAGCATTCTAGTACCAGTGTACAAGAACCAGGGGAGATTCACAACAATGGGCAATATAGGAATATCAGACTCCTGTCACACCACATGAAAGTGCTAAAGAAGGTGACCGAATAAACATCTCAAAAACATGTATTAACAGATTCTCTCCGTACCAGTAATGACATGATCCCATAGGATTAGGGATTAAAAATGCCCTAACCTGTTATCATATGAAGGAAAATTTCTGCACTACTACTAACACAGGTTAGTTCTCTACTCTTTCTGGGCTCACTATCTCTGTAAGGATAAATCTAGATTAATGTATATTGGAGGTTTGTTTGAGGAGGAACATGTGATCAGTTGTATTTCCTTAGTCATCTGCACTATGCAATTGTAATTAGTAATGCAATTATAAGTCAACAAGATGGTCAATGTGAGTATATGAAGTGCCTGTAGGGAAAACACATGAATGTCCTGGATCATCAGCTTTATAAACCCTCCACAGGTAATTTGGTCTTAAGGAAAGACGTGATATCAAAAGTCATTTTCTATATTTAAACAAGACTCTTTTCTTAATGGAATAATCATATCCATTTTAGAATCTACTGTGGTGCTTGAGTCTCCCCTAGCAAAACAGATAAACAGATGTCATCTAATATTTGCTGGGATATCTAAAGTTTTGAAGAAGATCTAGAAAGAAGGTTAGGGAGTCATAATTCAGCACACACAGACATTCCCAGTTATTAAAGGGTTTCCACCTCCTGAGGCATACATAGAATGCATCTGTCCTTTTTGTTCCTAAGTTCTTTATTACCTTCACATCCATTAAATGGTTTAAATAAACAGTAACCCCATTCTTTGATGATTTCTTTGAGATATATGCTGCTAACTTGAACATAAGCATTTATTAAAAAGTAAAGTACTTCCTTTTTATTTTTGCATATGACTAAGCACAATGTCAGCTTTACAGTTCTTCAGAAAACGTTTCAATGCATTCATTTTTAAGAACCAAATTAAGCCCATACCATGCATTACTGTGTTTAAATAACTATGTACCTATTAAAAAGTCAGGTGAACGCAATAATTCCCGAATTTAATTGTCTTAATACTGTAATTTGTATTTTATAGAATTTTTAAGAGGATTATTTCATGCAGTTTAATATTTAATTTACTTTTTAAGGAATTAGTATGTATTTTAGGCATCTTTTGAAAAACATTTAAAATTTTAATCGCCATAGGAGATTAAGAGTGTCATATCAATTTTATGAATGAAATGTCTTAGTCACCTGACCTTTTAATAGGGATGTAGTTATTTAAACATGCTAATGCATGTGTTTTGAAGCTCTGTAGAAGTCCCAACATTAAAGGGATGAAAATGCTTGACATGTATTTGTTTTTATTTGCAATAAATATTTGTTTTTGAAATTTCTATGACTTCATGCAGGATGTTTACTTATTTGCATTGTGTTACTGTTGCCTTGCTGTTGTTTTCACCGGAGTGGAGCCTTTAGTATTGTTACTGGTTCCCAAGTGGCTATATAAGACACACTGTTTGATTTTTACAAGTTTTTACATAACACTAGTCACATTTATGAGTCTGTAATTTCTCTAATCAATAGATGGTCCTACTTTATGCAGATAGATAACTGTTGCTCTCCTCCACTCTACTGGGACAAAGCCAGTCTGGAGGCTGTGGTTATACAAAAATCTTAACGGGCCTGATAAGTCCTGATTCAAGCTGTTTAAGAGGTAACTTGATATATCGCCAGGCTTCATTGAAGCCATGTTTTTCATTTTAGAGAGCACAGTGGCAACTTGTTCTTTGGTGATAATTGGCAGTGGAGTGGTGGAGGGTCTTTCTTGGGAGAGAACTGGGGGTGATGGGGAGGCAAAATTTGAGCTGAATTTGTCAGACAGAGGATTAGCTACATCTTCTGTATGAGTATAGGTGATGCCATCTACAACTAATTCTACACATTGTGAGGTGTTGCCCTTAAGACTGCAGGCATAACTGAAACGTTCCTTATGGTTATACTTAGCTTTGGAGGTTATTTATACCTCAAAGTCTGTTTTCAGAGACTTGACTAGTTCCCTGATTCTTTTGCTCAGACTAACGGGGGACTTTTTGCTCTGTTGTGCACATTGCCTCTTTCTTTCTTTTGTTGTACAACCTTTTAATACCAGGGAAGCTTGTTTTTGCTTTTTTACCTGGGTTTATTTTGCCATTTCTATGCAGCTGTTTATATGGATATACATGGCTTTAGTGTATGTCTATGCATAGGTTTCGGTATTTTCTGGATTTGGGGGAGCTTGGAAACTAGCTATACTGTCCCTTAAGAGCAGGTCATTTGCTTTAGAGAAGCTAAGTTTTTAGGGTTAGGTGGGTAACTAATTTTACCTTTATTTGAAGGGAAACTGGTTTGTGATCTGATCTTAGCAGTGAGGACATCACACTAGGGAGGGTGCAGTACTCTCCCAAATTTCTGAGTACCAGATCTATGATATATTTTCCCCTAGTGAGAATGCAGACTAGCTTCTCTAAGGCATTTGAATTTACAAAGTTAAGAAATCTCTCAACCTGCGTGTTAGTGGTCATGTATGCCCCTCAACTAATGGTGGGGTAGTTAAAATCACCCATAAGTATGGTATATGTATGGTATTGGGCTGGATATTGAGTGATCCTAGTAATTTCAGGTATGCTGTATGGGTTTTCTGGTTCATGGTAGGGGACCTGTAGCTAGTAAGAGTATGGTAATGGATTTTCCCATAGTTAGTTGGACATGGAGTAGCATGTCATATTGTTTGACCAGCCTTAAGGTGTACTTATCCTTTATGTACATAAATACCTCCCCTGTTTCCTCTTTCATGTTGAGTGGGTGGTCAGAACATATGAAAGGCATTAGAGCCATGCACTGCTGGAGTTCTTTCCATGGCAATGAACCATGTTTCAGTAACTGCACAAATGTCAGCATTCTCCAGGGTGAAAACAGCTTCTAAGGAGTGCAGTTTCTTTTTGAGACTCCTAGCATTGAGCAGTAACACCTTTAGTTTGTCCTGAGCAGCTTTTGTTATGGCTATGTTAGAGTTCTAGCAGCACTATACACAAGGCCAAAAAACAACTACTGAAATTGTTTTTTTACTGAAGAATTTTTAAGAAAGGGCAATAAATGAAAAATAAATAATCCCCTCTACCTGAATCTGTGACACATCAGACATAGGGTATTTAAATTAGGCGGGGTGTCTAGACATAAGAAAGCTTGCCTACGTGCAAATTAACATATTTTGCATTCTGTAGGAGGTTTTCAGAAACACTAATTTTGACATTTGACTTAGCATGTGTCTTTCTTTTAGACTATTGATTGGTCTTGCAACTGTGTTTATAACATACTTATCAGTAAGCTTTAGACTTTCCCTATGATGACATTAGTATATTCTGTAAGAAGTTTTGAGATAACCTAATTTTGGAATTCATTCAAGTGACTGATTTTATAACGTACTTAATCAATAAGTTTTAAGCTTTTTCCATAATGTCATGATGATCTGTTTTAGGGTGGACATCAAACTCGGGTCTTACTTCAATATCAAGGTCATTTTGACAAAAAAAAATGGATTGCCATGCTATACAGGGACAAGACCTTTATAATATACTCAGCCAGAAAACTGTAATCTGTGTTTTTCATTAACCAACCTTTCGTATTCATTCTATTTCCTAGCTATCAACCAAACCAATAAATGAAATGTTATTTACATGTCTAGCTATAGACATGTCATAATAAATAACATGAAATATAGATTATCAAATTAAAACTGAACCAAGCATCAATTAGTTGACACCTTTAATGTCAAAACTGAGAGTTAAATTAGATAAAATGGATCCCATGATGCCATATGAATCAGGCACATTGAAGGCACCTCCTACACAAATGCAAGGAATCATATAAAAAAAAAAACTGCTTTGTCTGTGATCCTGTAGGTTTCAGAGTGAAAAAAAATCCATATAAATTAGTTCTAAACCTAAGGATTGCTAACTTCCTTAGGCAACTGAGTAGAGTCCACATGACAGCTGGTAGGGCACCTACAACTCTTCCAGCCGAGGGGGTCCTTATCATGTAGGACATGAACACCACTGTAATGACGTTAATGAAGAGACAACATCCAGTCAGATCTGAACAACAAGGGAAATAACAGGATATACAGAGAAAATATGAGGTTCTCAGTCTAGAAGGGAATGATCAAAAGGAAGACCTGCTTGATTTAATAGAGATGAACAAACATATTAAGATAGATGAAATAACTAGATTGCAGAAAGTGAATAAAACACAGAATGCTAGAAGATGAGTAAAACAAATGAAAAGGTAGTTTAGACAAGAACAATTCAAGGAATATAAAAGTAATAAACAGAATATTCTAGAGTGCAAACTGAGCGAGCAATAATGCCCAACAGGGTATGTGTTAATGTGTAATTAATGCCCACTGGTGCAGGGTCTCTGCATCCCTGGAAGGGTATTAATTACACATTAACACCCACCCTGGAGGGCATTATTGCACTTAGAGAATGGGCTGTCTGTAAAATTGTGTGTTTGACTTCTATATATTTTTTCTTACTATATTTTTTAATTTATTTTTGATGTAAAATAGTTCCTCTTTCTAATGTTTCAAACTTGCTGTATTATATGTTAATGGTGCTGGAAGAAGCATTTTACATCCAAAATATAAAATTTAAAAAATAACAAGGTATTTATTTTGTTCCCTTACTCCTAAATCATTTGGTTGGCAGTCATTGGAGACTGAAATTATTAAACAATGGCATACATTTGAGCTTCAGACTTTATTTCCATCAGAAAATTTATGCTAACATAAATCCTTTATTTAATCAAATTTGTAATTTTATAAGAGCAATAATTAAAATCTGTTTCTATTTTAGAGCCTTTGTTCCCCCTTTATTTTAGGCTTTATCCAGATTTCTTCAGCTGAAAGCTGTAGGTATACAAACCTCTTTACTGCTGCTGCCAGCAGTCATTTCACCCACTCACACACACACATTGTCTGCTTCAGAAAAATACACGCTAACAAAAACCCTGTTATTCTAGCAACTTTATAAGTTTATAAGAGCAATATTTAAAATCCATCCTTATTTTTAGCCCGTTGTTTCCTCATTATTTGTGGTTCTGTCCAGATTTCTTGTGCCGAGAGGTATGGTCGAGAGGTACGCAAAGCTCTTATGTGATATTGACAGGGATCGCTCTATTGCTCTCAGTCAACACGTTCTCTCTTTCACTCAGAGAGACACACACACACACACACACACACACACACACACACACACACACACACACACACACACACACACACACACACACACACACACAAACTCTCTTTCTCTCTCTTCTGCTTTCATGCATGTATTCATTGACACACACAGACAGCAACATATACACACACTTCTTTCTGATTCATTTATTTTTGATCAGCTTTATCTCTTACTTTCATACACACATATACTCTCACACACAGACATACACATTTTTTTATTTTACTTTACTTTTTTTACATTTTACACTCACTAAACAGCAGAAGTGCTGCTTAGTGAGTGTAAAACAATGGCAGCCATTCCGTTTTCTCAGTTTGAGTTCCACGGCAACTTGATATGCTGCCATGAAGTGGGAGACTTGGTTTTCAGCAGGCATTAATTATACATTAAACCCTGCTGGAGAATGCTTGTTCTCTAATCAGGGTATTGATGTACAATAAACCCATTCTCTCATAACAGATAAAGTGCTTCCACAAAAAATGTGGAGTAACAAGGAAAGGGAGCAAGCAGAATGCCACATTGGAAGCTTTGAATACACAGAACTAAAAACATTAAGGCAATAAATATAATTGTTAGAAGAATTCAGAAAAGGGAACAGATCATCTGAAATTCTTACAAGGACAGATGTGGTAAAAAGCAAACATACTATCAAGACAGATGAAGGATTGTTATACATTATTTATTTTAATAAACTAAGAAGAGCATAAAGAGAAAAGTTTAAAAGGTATACAGACAAATATAAAGGACAAGTAGAAAAAGTTGATGACACAAAAAAGTTTTATAGAGAATTTGGAAATAAAGCAAAAGCAATCACAATGCCAGCTTAAAAAATGAAGAAATCTATACATTTTGGAGAAGTATTTATGAAGGCTCTGTTAGAAATAGCAAAGATGCTGGATGCAAAGAAGAGTTAAAAGATACATTGAAAGCTGTAATACATAAGAAATGAAATGGGTGGAATTAACAAAGAAATATTTATACGCACCCTCTTGATTAAGTTCCTTCATCAAACATTTCTGTCCCAGACTGATATTTTCTTTGTGCTGAAGATTTCCTACTATAAATGTTGCTTTTGTACATTTAGCAATCCCAAATATCAGTCTTATATAATCTAAGAATGTTATAACATTTGTAGCTGACGTTTTATATGCTTGTCCAATGACCTTAACACTTTTTTAATCAGCCACAAAAGGTAGATTAAAAAAGAACCCCAAATGGAACCCCCCCCCCCCAAGGCCAGATACAGTAGTTAACTTCTAACTAAACGTATTAACATCTTTACACTTTGATTTAGCCCAGAGTACAAATTACTTATAAGGACATATTAACAGACAACCTAGTTACTAACAGGAAAAAAGACGTATGCCTCTTTAGGAGTACCTGCGCAAGCCATCCTTAGATTCATAGACCAGGAACTTGCCATTGAATAATATATACATTTTGTTTTACTGGAATTGCACATAGGGCCCAGTTCAAAAAGACTTGCTCTCAGTGTAAGTGACTTACTGTAGTATATTGCACCAAAATAAATTCACTTACACTCAGAGCAGGTCTTTTGAAATCTGGACATAAGTGTAAGTCTGTTTATACATAGGCTTTACAGAAAAGAATGTCATACCAAGAGCAAGTCTTTTGGAATCACATCAGTTTACACTGGAGTAAGTCACAATGAGATTAACTCTTTTGGAATCTGGCCCAAAGTTTATAACCATCTAGGAAAAATTCAATCATGGCTATAGAACAAAAAGGCAATAAAGAAGGCATATTAAAGAAAAGATCACAGATTATTAAATGCAGCTGTGCTACAGAGCTGTAAAATAATTGGAATCTAAGTATGTCATGGATAGATTATAAAAAAAACACTCAATGGGGGTGGAGCCGAGAAGGCCAACCGAAGGCAGCTTAATTTCAGAGCTCTGTAAAATTACTGTCAGACAGGAATTCTGCAAACAATATCAACTAAACTTTACAAAATCTTGTCAATAATACTTTGTACTTCACTTATAACAACTGTGGAAAAATCATTTTGAAGAAATTCCTGTCAAATTACCTGAGACAAATTAGAAACAAAAATGAGCAGCATCAAATACTCTAAAATGGATTCAGTACTGAAGAAGGTGATACAAAGGGTTAACTTCAACTCCACAAACATTATCTATGAAAATAGATAACTTTCAGCAAAACCTAGAAAATCTTCAAGAGAACAACCAGAAGCAGACAGAAATTTTCAAGGAACTCTTACAGCAGCATCAGATTAAAATCTGTGACATGGAAGTTGCACTAACTGATATGAATGGAAGGCTTAAAGAAGATGAGCAACATACTGACTTCTGCTTAAACAAGACACCTGGTTAATAAACTTGATGATCTCAAGAACTGAGAAAGAGGGTGCAATATAAGAACTTTTGATCTCCTGAGAAAACAGAAGGAAACAACATTATTACCCATTTGAACTACTGGATTCCTGAAATACTGTGCTTACAAGAAAGGCTTTCATATGGAATTGAAAGAGCCCATAGAGCACTAGGTAATCCAACTAAAGCTTACTCTTCTGCAGCACCAAGGTCAATTATTATAAAATTCCTCTCGTACATAGATGATGACCTTATACTAAAACAGCTTGGAAGAAAGCTCCATTAAAATATAACCAAAGCTTTATTTGATTTGATAATAATTATTCTGCAAGAGTACTGGAAATCAGGAAAGAATGTTGGCCTTTTGTAAAGCTTAACTTAAATACAGTTTGCTATTGTCTGTGTGATTTGCCATTTACTAACACACAGGAAACAGCTGCAAACATTTTTGACATTTTTTAATGTTTTTTTTTTTTATTTTAAGTTTACAGCCTTACATTGCTTCAGAATGTTGCTGCAAACTACTTTCACTCAAACTGAATATTTTACTTACCTCGAGGGGTCTCAAGACTTATTTTAAACAGCACAGTAGCTACCAGTATGAAAATAATCTCCTGGTCATTCCCTTTCAATGTAAAATAAGGAAAATGAGGGGAATACTTTCAGAGTGATACACCAGTCTCGTTACCTTAATCCTTAGTTGTGAATGCCAACAACAGAAGAAAATTATTAGATTGCTTTATTAAAGTAAAAAAAAAAAAAAAGGTTGTTAACTAATAATTAGCGATTATTTAAAGGCAGTTTTATGGTTTTCATTTGAATGGCTTGTTTATTGTTGGAGGGGGGCAAAACTTATGTATTGGACATCTACCATCTTGCACTAATGCTAATTGCACTAGCAGTTTCTTCATTTAGTTAAGTATTTTTGCAAGCTGTTTTATGCAGTGCTTAAATTACACAGTGCTTTTCTTCATCCAAATAAGCAGATCTGTGTAATTTTGTACTTGTGAGCATGTATGCATTAAGAGTTTAAATTATTTTAATGAAAAATTATAAGTTGCAATGTTGACAATAAGGTTTTCTCAGATGACAGTACTGCTCTGTGAGTGCAACTTTAATATCAGCTACTACAACTGACATGATATAAACATTTTATTATAAAGTTATCTTTATATATGTCTTAACAGTTATTTCATATTATCGTATACTACTGCCCTATTAGTTCTAAGCAATTAACCACTCACATAAACTATCAGAAAGGATCTTTTAACAAATACTTATGGTCATTTTTATCTATTTGAATTAAGTATGTTTCTAACAAGATATAATTTAAGAAGTTATGTTTCATATTTCTTTTGTAGAGACCTAAATTTAGCAATGGATTTGTGTGTGTGTGTGTGTGTATATATATATATATATATATATATATATATATACATATACATATTTATATATATATATATATATATAGATATATATATAGATATGTATGTATGTATATATATGTGTACTTTTACATATGTATGTCTATGTATGTATGTACATGTATATGTGTATGCATGTGTGTATGATTATGTATATGTGCATCCATATATATGTGTGTGTGTGTGTTTGGGTGTGTAAGTTCATAGGTTCATAGGTTTATACTAGGCTATCTGCCCTAAGGCATTTATAAGCCTAGCCCAAAGTTTTGTGGCCTATGCCACCCCTTATATGAAAAAATACTGTGCCCATTAGTTTGTTGTGCCTCTGTCCAGCAGTGACACAGAGATGATTCCCGGGGTAAACCTACGATCTCCCATCCACAGGTCAAGATTTCTCTTGAACAGAACCAGCGAGGTGCTCTGCCTCACATGGACCGGGATTTTATTCCACAGCATAGGGAGTCTCTGAGTGATAAATCTATCCCTCCAGCACGTCCTATTTATATCCGTGCTAAGGTTTAAGTCGCTTGCTCTAGTGGTTTTGGTGGATTTGGATTTTTTGAGGTGGAGCATGTCCATTAATTCCAGGTTGGACATGGCCTTGTATGTCAGGCACATGTCACCTCTGAGCAGACGGTAGGCGACTGAATAGAGCTGTAGTTTCTTCAATCTGGCAGCATATGACAGATTTTGGAGTCCCGTTATCCTTTTGGTGAGGAACTTTTGGGGTCTCTCCAATTGCTGCAGATGTTGGGTGAGATACATCCCGAATGGGGCATTGTACTCGATCATTGGTCTGATAAGTGAAGAGTACAGGGGAACAATGACCTCACTAGATCTGGATGTGAATCCCTTCATGATCAGGTGGGCAATGTAGAAGGTCTTTCTAACCACTTTAGCAACGTGAGTGTCAAAAGAAAGGCCACTGTCAACCTGGGTCCCCAGGTCCCTGATAACCTCTTCTGTGCTTAGTGGATTGCCACCTATATGGTAGCTTGGGGTTACCTTGTTTTTCCCAAAGGATATGACTATACATTTTTTGGCGTTTAACTTCAGGCCATGGCTCTGGCACCAGCTATCTGTTTCCGTGAGTCCCTTCTGAAGGATATCCGTGTCCGATGCACTTTCCACTATGGCGCCCAGTTTGCAGTCGTCTGCAAACTTTGTCAGCCAAAGTCCTCCCATGTTGGCCTGTACTTCTGAGAAGTAGATGCCGAACAATAGGGGGCCAAGGACCGAGCCCTGTGGGACACCACTTGTGACCGGCTTGGAGTCTGACATAGCGCCAGCAACTCTAACCCTGTGGGTTCTGTCCTTAAGCCAGTTTGCAACCCATCTTGTGACATATGGGTTTACATTTAAGCTGGTAAGTTTTTCTACAATACCCGAGTGGGGTATTGTGTCGAAAGCCTTTGCAAGGTCAAGGTAGGCTGTATGGACTGCCTTTCCCTCATCAATGGCCTTGTTCACTGTTTCAAAGAAGTCGACCAAGTTCAAAAGGCATGATCTGCCCTTGACGAAGCCAAACTGTGTCGGGTCCAATGTCTGCAAGTCCCCTATATCTTTGTTTATGAGCTCCATTATGATCCTCTCCATAGCTTTGCAGACTAGACTTGTTAAGCTTATGGGGCGGTAATTACCAGGGTCTGTAGAGGCACCGCCTTTGTGGAGTGGGACCACAGTTGCCGTATGCCACTCCTTGGGCATGTATCCTGTGGTAAGGCTGAGATTAAACAGCTGCCTTATGTCGACCAAGTTCCCCCCCCAAAA